>NW_027556855.1:0-18731 GCF_041903045.1 Epinephelus lanceolatus | reverse complement strand
GGGCCCTGAAAACACTAAAAGTGACATGTTGCTGTTTTCTGACCAACTAGTGATGAAAACCACAAGAAACTGCCTTGCTACTATAGACTTCAGCAAAGTACATGTTTCTGGCTTGGAAACTTGTTTCTGAGTGCTTCTGGACAAAAGTAACAGCCTAAGTGACAACATGCTGTCAAAATGCTTTTTGGGCCCTGAAAACACTAAAAGTGACATGTTGCTGTTTTCTGAGCAACTAGTGATGAAAACCACAAGAAACTGCCTTGCTACTATAGACTTCAGCAAAGTACATGTTTCTGGCTTGGAAACTTGTTTCTGAGTGCTTCTGGACAAAAGTAACAGCCTCAGTGACAACATGCTGTCAAAATGCTTTTCGGGCCCTGAAAACACTAAAAGTGACATGTTGCTGTTTTCTGACCAACTAGTGATGAAAACCACAAGAAACTGCCTTGCTACTATAGACTTCAGCAAAGTACATGTTTCTGGCTTGGAAACTTGTTTCTGAGTGCTTCTGGACAAAAGTAACAGCCTAAGTGACAACATGCTGTCAAAATGCTTTTCGGGCCCTGAAAACACTAAAAGTGACATGTTGCTGTTTTCTGACCAACTAGTGATGAAAACCACAAGAAACTGCCTTGCTACTATAGACTTCAGCAAAGTACATGTTTCTGGCTTGGAAACTTGTTTCTGAGTGCTTCTGGACCAAAGTAACAGCCTAAGTGACAACATGCTGTCAAAATGCTTTTCGGGCCCTGAAAACACTAAAAGTGACATGTTGCTGTTTTCTGAGCAACTAGTGATGAAAACCACAAGAAACTGCCTTGCTACTATAGACTTCAGCAAAGTACATGTTTCTGGCTTGGAAACTTGTTTCTGAGTGCTTCTGGACAAAAGTAACAGCCTCAGTGACAACATGCTGTCAAAATGCTTTTCGGGCCCTGAAAACACTAAAAGTGACATGTTGCTGTTTTCTGACCAACTAGTGATGAAAACCACAAGAAACTGCCTTGCTACTATAGACTTCAGCAAAGTACATGTTTCTGGCTTGGAAACTTGTTTCTGAGTGCTTCTGGACAAAAGTAACAGCCTCAGTGACAACATGCTGTCAAAATGCTTTTCGGGCCCTGAAAACACTAAAAGTGACATGTTGCTGTTTTCTGACCAACTAGTGATGAAAACCACAAGAAACTGCCTTGCTACTATAGACTTCAGCAAAGTACATGTTTCTGGCTTGGAAACTTGTTTCTGAGTGCTTCTGGACCAAAGTAACAGCCTAAGTGACAACATGCTGTCAAAATGCTTTTCGGGCCCTGAAAACACTAAAAGTGACATGTTGCTGTTTTCTGAGCAACTAGTGATGAAAACCACAAGAAACTGCCTTGCTACTATAGACTTCACCAAAGTACATGTTTCTGGCTTGGAAACTTGTTTCTGAGTGCTTCTGGACAAAAGTAACAGCCTCAGTGACAACATGCTGTCAAAATGCTTTTCGGGCCCTGAAAACACTAAAAGTGACATGTTGCTGTTTTCTGACCAACTAGTGATGAAAACCAGAAGAAACTGCCTTGCTACTATAGACTTCAGCAAAGTACATGTTTCTGGCTTGGAAACTTGTTTCTGAGTGCTTCTGGACAAAAGTAACAGCCTCAGTGACAACATGCTGTCAAAATGCTTTTCGGGCCCTGAAAACACTAAAAGTGACATGTTGCTGTTTTCTGACCAACTAGTGATGAAAACCACAAGAAACTGCCTTGCTACTATAGACTTCAGCAAAGTACATGTTTCTGGCTTGGAAACTTGTTTCTGAGTGCTTCTGGACCAAAGTAACAGCCTAAGTGACAACATGCTGTCAAAATGCTTTTCGGGCCCTGAAAACACTAAAAGTGACATGTTGCTGTTTTCTGACCAACTAGTGATGAAAACCACAAGAAACTGCCTTGCTACTATAGACTTCAGCAAAGTACATGTTTCTGGCTTGGAAACTTGTTTCTGAGTGCTTCTGGACAAAAGTAACAGCCTAAGTGACAACATGCTGTCAAAATGCTTTTCGGGCCCTGAAAACACTAAAAGTGACATGTTGGTGCTTTCTGACCAACTAGTGATGAAAACCACAAGAAACTGCCTTGCTACTATAGACTTCAGCAAAGTACATGTTTCTGGCTTGGAAACTTGTTTCTGAGTGCTTCTGGACAAAAGTAACAGCCTAAGTGACAACATGCTGTCAAAATGCTTTTCGGGCCCTGAAAACACTAAAAGTGACATGTTGCTGTTTTCTGACCAACTAGTGATGAAAACCACAAGAAACTGCCTTGCTACTATAGACTTCAGCAAAGTACATGTTTCTGGCTTGGAAACTTGTTTCTGAGTGCTTCTGGACCAAAGTAACAGCCTAAGTGACAACATGCTGTCAAAATGCTTTTCGGGCCCTGAAAACACTAAAAGTGACATGTTGCTGTTTTCTGAGCAACTAGTGATGAAAACCACAAGAAACTGCCTTGCTACTATAGACTTCAGCAAAGTACATGTTTCTGGCTTGGAAACTTGTTTCTGAGTGCTTCTGGACAAAAGTAACAGCCTCAGTGACAACATGCTGTCAAAATGCTTTTCGGGCCCTGAAAACACTAAAAGTGACATGTTGCTGTTTTCTGAGCAACTAGTGATGAAAACCACAAGAAACTGCCTTGCTACTATAGACTTCAGCAAAGTACATGTTTCTGGCTTGGAAACTTGTTTCTGAGTGCTTCTGGACCAAAGTAACAGCCTAAGTGACAACATGCTGTCAAAATGCTTTTCGGGCCCTGAAAACACTAAAAGTGACATGTTGCTGTTTTCTGAGCAACTAGTGATGAAAACCACAAGAAACTGCCTTGCTACTATAGACTTCAGCAAAGTACATGTTTCTGGCTTGGAAACTTGTTTCTGAGTGCTTCTGGACAAAAGTAACAGCCTCAGTGACAACATGCTGTCAAAATGCTTTTCGGGCCCTGAAAACACTAAAAGTGACATGTTGCTGTTTTCTGACCAACTAGTGATGAAAACCACAAGAAACTGCCTTGCTACTATAGACTTCAGCAAAGTACATGTTTCTGGCTTGGAAACTTGTTTCTGAGTGCTTCTGGACAAAAGTAACAGCCTCAGTGACAACATGCTGTCAAAATGCTTTTCGGGCCCTGAAAACACTAAAAGTGACATGTTGCTGTTTTCTGACCAACTAGTGATGAAAACCACAAGAAACTGCCTTGCTACTATAGACTTCAGCAAAGTACATGTTTCTGGCTTGGAAACTTGTTTCTGAGTGCTTCTGGACCAAAGTAACAGCCTAAGTGACAACATGCTGTCAAAATGCTTTTCGGGCCCTGAAAACACTAAAAGTGACATGTTGCTGTTTTCTGAGCAACTAGTGATGAAAACCACAAGAAACTGCCTTGCTACTATAGACTTCACCAAAGTACATGTTTCTGGCTTGGAAACTTGTTTCTGAGTGCTTCTGGACAAAAGTAACAGCCTCAGTGACAACATGCTGTCAAAATGCTTTTCGGGCCCTGAAAACACTAAAAGTGACATGTTGCTGTTTTCTGACCAACTAGTGATGAAAACCAGAAGAAACTGCCTTGCTACTATAGACTTCAGCAAAGTACATGTTTCTGGCTTGGAAACTTGTTTCTGAGTGCTTCTGGACAAAAGTAACAGCCTCAGTGACAACATGCTGTCAAAATGCTTTTCGGGCCCTGAAAACACTAAAAGTGACATGTTGCTGTTTTCTGACCAACTAGTGATGAAAACCACAAGAAACTGCCTTGCTACTATAGACTTCAGCAAAGTACATGTTTCTGGCTTGGAAACTTGTTTCTGAGTGCTTCTGGACCAAAGTAACAGCCTAAGTGACAACATGCTGTCAAAATGCTTTTCGGGCCCTGAAAACACTAAAAGTGACATGTTGCTGTTTTCTGAGCAACTAGTGATGAAAACCACAAGAAACTGCCTTGCTACTATAGACTTCAGCAAAGTACATGTTTCTGGCTTGGAAACTTGTTTCTGAGTGCTTCTGGACAAAAGTAACAGCCTAAGTGACAACATGCTGTCAAAATGCTTTTCGGGCCCTGAAAACACTAAAAGTGACATGTTGGTGCTTTCTGACCAACTAGTGATGAAAACCACAAGAAACTGCCTTGCTACTATAGACTTCAGCAAAGTACATGTTTCTGGCTTGGAAACTTGTTTCTGAGTGCTTCTGGACAAAAGTAACAGCCTAAGTGACAACATGCTGTCAAAATGCTTTTCGGGCCCTGAAAACACTAAAAGTGACATGTTGCTGTTTTCTGACCAACTAGTGATGAAAACCACAAGAAACTGCCTTGCTACTATAGACTTCAGCAAAGTACATGTTTCTGGCTTGGAAACTTGTTTCTGAGTGCTTCTGGACCAAAGTAACAGCCTAAGTGACAACATGCTGTCAAAATGCTTTTCGGGCCCTGAAAACACTAAAAGTGACATGTTGCTGTTTTCTGAGCAACTAGTGATGAAAACCACAAGAAACTGCCTTGCTACTATAGACTTCAGCAAAGTACATGTTTCTGGCTTGGAAACTTGTTTCTGAGTGCTTCTGGACAAAAGTAACAGCCTCAGTGACAACATGCTGTCAAAATGCTTTTCGGGCCCTGAAAACACTAAAAGTGACATGTTGCTGTTTTCTGACCAACTAGTGATGAAAACCACAAGAAACTGCCTTGCTACTATAGACTTCAGCAAAGTACATGTTTCTGGCTTGGAAACTTGTTTCTGAGTGCTTCTGGACAAAAGTAACAGCCTCAGTGACAACATGCTGTCAAAATGCTTTTCGGGCCCTGAAAACACTAAAAGTGACATGTTGCTATTTTCTGAGCAACTAGTGATGAAAACCACAAGAAACTGCCTTGCTACTATAGACTTCAGCAAAGTACATGTTTCTGGCTTGGAAACTTGTTTCTGAGTGCTTCTGGACAAAAGTAACAGCCTCAGTGACAACATGCTGTCAAAATGCTTTTCGGGCCCTGAAAACACTAAAAGTGACATGTTGCTGTTTTCTGACCAACTAGTGATGAAAACCACAAGAAACTGCCTTGCTACTATAGACTTCAGCAAAGTACATGTTTCTGGCTTGGAAACTTGTTTCTGAGTGCTTCTGGACAAAAGTAACAGCCTAAGTGACAACATGCTGTCAAAATGCTTTTCGGGCCCTGAAAACACTAAAAGTGACATGTTGCTGTTTTCTGAGCAACTAGTGATGAAAACCACAAGAAACTGCCTTGCTACTATAGACTTCAGCAAAGTACATGTTTCTGGCTTGGAAACTCGTTTCTGAGTGCTTCTGGACAAAAGTAACAGCCTCAGTGACAACATGCTGTCAAAATGCTTTTCGGGCCCTGAAAACACTAAAAGTGACATGTTGCTGTTTTCTGACCAACTAGTGATGAAAACCACAAGAAACTGCCTTGCTACTATAGACTTCAGCAAAGTACATGTTTCTGGCTTGGAAACTTGTTTCTGAGTGCTTCTGGACAAAAGTAACAGCCTCAGTGACAACATGCTGTCAAAATGCTTTTCGGGCCCTGAAAACACTAAAAGTGACATGTTGCTGTTTTCTGACCAACTAGTGATGAAAACCACAAGAAACTGCCTTGCTACTATAGACTTCAGCAAAGTACATGTTTCTGGCTTGGAAACTTGTTTCTGAGTGCTTCTGGACAAAAGTAACAGCCTAAGTGACAACATGCTGTCAAAATGCTTTTCGGGCCCTGAAAACACTAAAAGTGACATGTTGCTGTTTTCTGACCAACTAGTGATGAAAACCACAAGAAACTGCCTTGCTACTATAGACTTCAGCAAAGTACATGTTTCTGGCTTGGAAACTTGTTTCTGAGTGCTTCTGGACCAAAGTAACAGCCTAAGTGACAACATGCTGTCAAAATGCTTTTCGGGCCCTGAAAACACTAAAAGTGACATGTTGCTGTTTTCTGAGCAACTAGTGATGAAAACCACAAGAAACTGCCTTGCTACTATAGACTTCAGCAAAGTACATGTTTCTGGCTTGGAAACTTGTTTCTGAGTGCTTCTGGACAAAAGTAACAGCCTCAGTGACAACATGCTGTCAAAATGCTTTTCGGGCCCTGAAAACACTAAAAGTGACATGTTGCTGTTTTCTGACCAACTAGTGATGAAAACCACAAGAAACTGCCTTGCTACTATAGACTTCAGCAAAGTACATGTTTCTGGCTTGGAAACTTGTTTCTGAGTGCTTCTGGACCAAAGTAACAGCCTAAGTGACAACATGCTGTCAAAATGCTTTTCGGGCCCTGAAAACACTAAAAGTGACATGTTGCTGTTTTCTGAGCAACTAGTGATGAAAACCACAAGAAACTGCCTTGCTACTATAGACTTCAGCAAAGTACATGTTTCTGGCTTGGAAACTTGTTTCTGAGTGCTTCTGGACAAAAGTAACAGCCTCAGTGACAACATGCTGTCAAAATGCTTTTCGGGCCCTGAAAACACTAAAAGTGACATGTTGCTGTTTTCTGACCAACTAGTGATGAAAACCACAAGAAACTGCCTTGCTACTATAGACTTCAGCAAAGTACATGTTTCTGGCTTGGAAACTTGTTTCTGAGTGCTTCTGGACAAAAGTAACAGCCTCAGTGACAACATGCTGTCAAAATGCTTTTCGGGCCCTGAAAACACTAAAAGTGACATGTTGCTGTTTTCTGAGCAACTAGTGATGAAAACCACAAGAAACTGCCTTGCTACTATAGACTTCAGCAAAGTACATGTTTCTGGCTTGGAAACTTGTTTCTGAGTGCTTCTGGACAAAAGTAACAGCCTAAGTGACAACATGCTGTCAAAATGCTTTTCGGGCCCTGAAAACACTAAAAGTGACATGTTGCTGTTTTCTGACCAACTAGTGATGAAAACCACAAGAAACTGCCTTGCTACTATAGACTTCAGCAAAGTACATGTTTCTGGCTTGGAAACTTGTTTCTGAGTGCTTCTGGACCAAAGTAACAGCCTAAGTGACAACATGCTGTCAAAATGCTTTTCGGGCCCTGAAAACACTAAAAGTGACATGTTGCTGTTTTCTGAGCAACTAGTGATGAAAACCAGAAGAAACTGCCTTGCTACTATAGACTTCAGCAAAGTACATGTTTCTGGCTTGGAAACTTGTTTCTGAGTGCTTCTGGACCAAAGTAACAGCCTAAGTGACAACATGCTGTCAAAATGCTTTTCGGGCCCTGAAAACACTAAAAGTGACATGTTGCTGTTTTCTGACCAACTAGTGATGAAAACCACAAGAAACTGCCTTGCTACTATAGACTTCAGCAAAGTACATGTTTCTGGCTTGGAAACTTGTTTCTGAGTGCTTCTGGACAAAAGTAACAGCCTCAGTGACAACATGCTGTCAAAATGCTTTTCGGGCCCTGAAAACACTAAAAGTGACATGTTGCTGTTTTCTGAGCAACTAGTGATGAAAACCACAAGAAACTGCCTTGCTACTATAGACTTCAGCAAAGTACATGTTTCTGGCTTGGAAACTTGTTTCTGAGTGCTTCTGGACAAAAGTAACAGCCTCAGTGACAACATGCTGTCAAAATGCTTTTCGGGCCCTGAAAACACTAAAAGTGACATGTTGCTGTTTTCTGAGCAACTAGTGATGAAAACCACAAGAAACTGCCTTGCTACTATAGACTTCAGCAAAGTACATGTTTCTGGCTTGGAAACTTGTTTCTGAGTGCTTCTGGACAAAAGTAACAGCCTAAGTGACAACATGCTGTCAAAATGCTTTTCGGGCCCTGAAAACACTAAAAGTGACATGTTGCTGTTTTCTGAGCAACTAGTGATGAAAACCACAAGAAACTGCCTTGCTACTATAGACTTCAGCAAAGTACATGTTTCTGGCTTGGAAACTTGTTTCTGAGTGCTTCTGGACCAAAGTAACAGCCTAAGTGACAACATGCTGTCAAAATGCTTTTCGGGCCCTGAAAACACTAAAAGTGACATGTTGCTGTTTTCTGAGCAACTAGTGATGAAAACCACAAGAAACTGCCTTGCTACTATAGACTTCAGCAAAGTACATGTTTCTGGCTTGGAAACTTGTTTCTGAGTGCTTCTGGACAAAAGTAACAGCCTCAGTGACAACATGCTGTCAAAATGCTTTTCGGGCCCTGAAAACACTAAAAGTGACATGTTGCTGTTTTCTGAGCAACTAGTGATGAAAACCACAAGAAACTGCCTTGCTACTATAGACTTCACCAAAGTACATGTTTCTGGCTTGGAAACTTGTTTCTGAGTGCTTCTGGACAAAAGTAACAGCCTAAGTGACAACATGCTGTCAAAATGCTTTTCGGGCCCTGAAAACACTAAAAGTGACATGTTGCTGTTTTCTGAGCAACTAGTGATGAAAACCACAAGAAACTGCCTTGCTACTATAGACTTCAGCAAAGTACATGTTTCTGGCTTGGAAACTTGTTTCTGAGTGCTTCTGGACAAAAGTAACAGCCTCAGTGACAACATGCTGTCAAAATGCTTTTCGGGCCCTGAAAACACTAAAAGTGACATGTTGCTGTTTTCTGAGCAACTAGTGATGAAAACCACAAGAAACTGCCTTGCTACTATAGACTTCAGCAAAGTACATGTTTCTGGCTTGGAAACTTGTTTCTGAGTGCTTCTGGACAAAAGTAACAGCCTCAGTGACAACATGCTGTCAAAATGCTTTTCGGGCCCTGAAAACACTAAAAGTGACATGTTGCTGTTTTCTGAGCAACTAGTGATGAAAACCACAAGAAACTGCCTTGCTACTATAGACTTCAGCAAAGTACATGTTTCTGGCTTGGAAACTTGTTTCTGAGTGCTTCTGGACAAAAGTAACAGCCTAAGTGACAACATGCTGTCAAAATGCTTTTCGGGCCCTGAAAACACTAAAAGTGACATGTTGCTGTTTTCTGACCAACTAGTGATGAAAACCACAAGAAACTGCCTTGCTACTATAGACTTCAGCAAAGTACATGTTTCTGGCTTGGAAACTTGTTTCTGAGTGCTTCTGGACCAAAGTAACAGCCTAAGTGACAACATGCTGTCAAAATGCTTTTCGGGCCCTGAAAACACTAAAAGTGACATGTTGCTGTTTTCTGAGCAACTAGTGATGAAAACCACAAGAAACTGCCTTGCTACTATAGACTTCAGCAAAGTACATGTTTCTGGCTTGGAAACTTGTTTCTGAGTGCTTCTGGACAAAAGTAACAGCCTCAGTGACAACATGCTGTCAAAATGCTTTTCGGGCCCTGAAAACACTAAAAGTGACATGTTGCTGTTTTCTGACCAACTAGTGATGAAAACCACAAGAAACTGCCTTGCTACTATAGACTTCAGCAAAGTACATGTTTCTGGCTTGGAAACTTGTTTCTGAGTGCTTCTGGACAAAAGTAACAGCCTCAGTGACAACATGCTGTCAAAATGCTTTTCGGGCCCTGAAAACACTAAAAGTGACATGTTGCTGTTTTCTGACCAACTAGTGATGAAAACCACAAGAAACTGCCTTGCTACTATAGACTTCAGCAAAGTACATGTTTCTGGCTTGGAAACTTGTTTCTGAGTGCTTCTGGACCAAAGTAACAGCCTAAGTGACAACATGCTGTCAAAATGCTTTTCGGGCCCTGAAAACACTAAAAGTGACATGTTGCTGTTTTCTGAGCAACTAGTGATGAAAACCACAAGAAACTGCCTTGCTACTATAGACTTCACCAAAGTACATGTTTCTGGCTTGGAAACTTGTTTCTGAGTGCTTCTGGACAAAAGTAACAGCCTCAGTGACAACATGCTGTCAAAATGCTTTTCGGGCCCTGAAAACACTAAAAGTGACATGTTGCTGTTTTCTGACCAACTAGTGATGAAAACCAGAAGAAACTGCCTTGCTACTATAGACTTCAGCAAAGTACATGTTTCTGGCTTGGAAACTTGTTTCTGAGTGCTTCTGGACAAAAGTAACAGCCTCAGTGACAACATGCTGTCAAAATGCTTTTCGGGCCCTGAAAACACTAAAAGTGACATGTTGCTGTTTTCTGACCAACTAGTGATGAAAACCACAAGAAACTGCCTTGCTACTATAGACTTCAGCAAAGTACATGTTTCTGGCTTGGAAACTTGTTTCTGAGTGCTTCTGGACCAAAGTAACAGCCTAAGTGACAACATGCTGTCAAAATGCTTTTCGGGCCCTGAAAACACTAAAAGTGACATGTTGCTGTTTTCTGAGCAACTAGTGATGAAAACCACAAGAAACTGCCTTGCTACTATAGACTTCAGCAAAGTACATGTTTCTGGCTTGGAAACTTGTTTCTGAGTGCTTCTGGACAAAAGTAACAGCCTCAGTGACAACATGCTGTCAAAATGCTTTTCGGGCCCTGAAAACACTAAAAGTGACATGTTGCTGCTTTCTGACCAACTAGTGATGAAAACCACAAGAAACTGCCTTGCTACTATAGACTTCAGCAAAGTACATGTTTCTGGCTTGGAAACTTGTTTCTGAGTGCTTCTGGACAAAAGTAATAGCCTAAGTGACAACATGCTGTCAAAATGCTTTTCGGGCCCTGAAAACACTAAAAGTGACATGTTGCTGTTTTCTGACCAACTAGTGATGAAAACCACAAGAAACTGCCTTGCTACTATAGACTTCAGCAAAGTACATGTTTCTGGCTTGGAAACTTGTTTCTGAGTGCTTCTGGACCAAAGTAACAGCCTAAGTGACAACATGCTGTCAAAATGCTTTTCGGGCCCTGAAAACACTAAAAGTGACATGTTGCTGTTTTCTGAGCAACTAGTGATGAAAACCACAAGAAACTGCCTTGCTACTATAGACTTCAGCAAAGTACATGTTTCTGGCTTGGAAACTTGTTTCTGAGTGCTTCTGGACAAAAGTAACAGCCTCAGTGACAACATGCTGTCAAAATGCTTTTCGGGCCCTGAAAACACTAAAAGTGACATGTTGCTGTTTTCTGACCAACTAGTGATGAAAACCACAAGAAACTGCCTTGCTACTATAGACTTCAGCAAAGTACATGTTTCTGGCTTGGAAACTTGTTTCTGAGTGCTTCTGGACAAAAGTAACAGCCTCAGTGACAACATGCTGTCAAAATGCTTTTCGGGCCCTGAAAACACTAAAAGTGACATGTTGCTGTTTTCTGAGCAACTAGTGATGAAAACCACAAGAAACTGCCTTGCTACTATAGACTTCAGCAAAGTACATGTTTCTGGCTTGGAAACTTGTTTCTGAGTGCTTCTGGACAAAAGTAACAGCCTAAGTGACAACATGCTGTCAAAATGCTTTTCGGGCCCTGAAAACACTAAAAGTGACATGTTGCTGTTTTCTGACCAACTAGTGATGAAAACCACAAGAAACTGCCTTGCTACTATAGACTTCAGCAAAGTACATGTTTCTGGCTGGAAACTTGTTTCTGAGTGCTTCTGGACCAAAGTAACAGCCTAAGTGACAACATGCTGTCAAAATGCTTTTCGGGCCCTGAAAACACTAAAAGTGACATGTTGCTGTTTTCTGAGCAACTAGTGATGAAAACCACAAGAAACTGCCTTGCTACTATAGACTTCAGCAAAGTACATGTTTCTGGCTTGGAAACTTGTTTCTGAGTGCTTCTGGACAAAAGTAACAGCCTCAGTGACAACATGCTGTCAAAATGCTTTTCGGGCCCTGAAAACACTAAAAGTGACATGTTGCTGTTTTCTGAGCAACTAGTGATGAAAACCACAAGAAACTGCCTTGCTACTATAGACTTCAGCAAAGTACATGTTTCTGGCTTGGAAACTTGTTTCTGAGTGCTTCTGGACCAAAGTAACAGCCTAAGTGACAACATGCTGTCAAAATGCTTTTCGGGCCCTGAAAACACTAAAAGTGACATGTTGCTGTTTTCTGAGCAACTAGTGATGAAAACCACAAGAAACTGCCTTGCTACTATAGACTTCAGCAAAGTACATGTTTCTGGCTTGGAAACTTGTTTCTGAGTGCTTCTGGACAAAAGTAACAGCCTAAGTGACAACATGCTGTCAAAATGCTTTTCGGGCCCTGAAAACACTAAAAGTGACATGTTGCTGTTTTCTGAGCAACTAGTGATGAAAACCACAAGAAACTGCCTTGCTACTATAGACTTCAGCAAAGTACATGTTTCTGGCTTGGAAACTTGTTTCTGAGTGCTTCTGGACAAAAGTAACAGCCTAAGTGACAACATGCTGTCAAAATGCTTTTCGGGCCCTGAAAACACTAAAAGTGACATGTTGCTGTTTTCTGAGCAACTAGTGATGAAAACCACAAGAAACTGCCTTGCTACTATAGACTTCAGCAAAGTACATGTTTCTGGCTTGGAAACTTGTTTCTGAGTGCTTCTGGACCAAAGTAACAGCCTAAGTGACAACATGCTGTCAAAATGCTTTTCGGGCCCTGAAAACACTAAAAGTGACATGTTGCTGTTTTCTGAGCAACTAGTGATGAAAACCACAAGAAACTGCCTTGCTACTATAGACTTCAGCAAAGTACATGTTTCTGGCTTGGAAACTTGTTTCTGAGTGCTTCTGGACCAAAGTAACAGCCTAAGTGACAACATGCTGTCAAAATGCTTTTCGGGCCCTGAAAACACTAAAGTGACATGTTGCTGTTTTCTGAGCAACTAGTGATGAAAACCACAAGAAACTGCCTTGCTACTATAGACTTCAGCAAAGTACATGTTTCTGGCTTGGAAACTTGTTTCTGAGTGCTTCTGGACAAAAGTAACAGCCTCAGTGACAACATGCTGTCAAAATGCTTTTCGGGCCCTGAAAACACTAAAAGTGACATGTTGCTGTTTTCTGAGCAACTAGTGATGAAAACCACAAGAAACTGCCTTGCTACTATAGACTTCAGCAAAGTACATGTTTCTGGCTTGGAAACTTGTTTCTGAGTGCTTCTGGACAAAAGTAACAGCCTCAGTGACAACATGCTGTCAAAATGCTTTTCGGGCCCTGAAAACACTAAAAGTGACATGTTGCTGTTTTCTGAGCAACTAGTGATGAAAACCACAAGAAACTGCCTTGCTACTATAGACTTCAGCAAAGTACATGTTTCTGGCTTGGAAACTTGTTTCTGAGTGCTTCTGGACAAAAGTAACAGCCTAAGTGACAACATGCTGTCAAAATGCTTTTCGGGCCCTGAAAACACTAAAAGTGACATGTTGCTGTTTTCTGAGCAACTAGTGATGAAAACCACAAGAAACTGCCTTGCTACTATAGACTTCAGCAAAGTACATGTTTCTGGCTTGGAAACTTGTTTCTGAGTGCTTCTGGACAAAAGTAACAGCCTAAGTGACAACATGCTGTCAAAATGCTTTTCGGGCCCTGAAACACTAAAAGTGACATGTTGCTGTTTTCTGAGCAACTAGTGATGAAAACCACAAGAAACTGCCTTGCTACTATAGACTTCAGCAAAGTACATGTTTCTGGCTTGGAAACTTGTTTCTGAGTGCTTCTGGACCAAAGTAACAGCCTAAGTGACAACATGCTGTCAAAATGCTTTTCGGGCCCTGAAAACACTAAAAGTGACATGTTGCTGTTTTCTGAGCAACTAGTGATGAAAACCACAAGAAACTGCCTTGCTACTATAGACTTCAGCAAAGTACATGTTTCTGGCTTGGAAACTTGTTTCTGAGTGCTTCTGGACAAAAGTAACAGCCTCAGTGACAACATGCTGTCAAAATGCTTTTCGGGCCCTGAAAACACTAAAAGTGACATGTTGCTGTTTTCTGAGCAACTAGTGATGAAAACCACAAGAAACTGCCTTGCTACTATAGACTTCAGCAAAGTACATGTTTCTGGCTTGGAAACTTGTTTCTGAGTGCTTCTGGACAAAAGTAACAGCCTAAGTGACAACATGCTGTCAAAATGCTTTTCGGGCCCTGAAAACACTAAAAGTGACATGTTGCTGTTTTCTGAGCAACTAGTGATGAAAACCACAAGAAACTGCCTTGCTACTATAGACTTCAGCAAAGTACATGTTTCTGGCTTGGAAACTTGTTTCTGAGTGCTTCTGGACAAAAGTAACAGCCTCAGTGACAACATGCTGTCAAAATGCTTTTCGGGCCCTGAAAACACTAAAAGTGACATGTTGCTGTTTTCTGAGCAACTAGTGATGAAAACCACAAGAAACTGCCTTGCTACTATAGACTTCAGCAAAGTACATGTTTCTGGCTTGGAAACTTGTTTCTGAGTGCTTCTGGACAAAGTAACAGCCTCAGTGACAACATGCTGTCAAAATGCTTTTCGGGCCCTGAAAACACTAAAAGTGACATGTTGCTGTTTTCTGAGCAACTAGTGATGAAAACCACAAGAAACTGCCTTGCTACTATAGACTTCAGCAAAGTACATGTTTCTGGCTTGGAAACTTGTTTCTGAGTGCTTCTGGACAAAAGTAACAGCCTAAGTGACAACATGCTGTCAAAATGCTTTTCGGGCCCTGAAAACACTAAAAGTGACATGTTGCTGTTTTCTGACCAACTAGTGATGAAAACCACAAGAAACTGCCTTGCTACTATAGACTTCAGCAAAGTACATGTTTCTGGCTTGGAAACTTGTTTCTGAGTGCTTCTGGACAAAAGTAACAGCCTAAGTGACAACATGCTGTCAAAATGCTTTTCGGGCCCTGAAAACACTAAAAGTGACATGTTGCTGTTTTCTGAGCAACTAGTGATGAAAACCACAAGAAACTGCCTTGCTACTATAGACTTCAGCAAAGTACATGTTTCTGGCTTGGAAACTTGTTTCTGAGTGCTTCTGGACAAAAGTAACAGCCTCAGTGACAACATGCTGTCAAAATGCTTTTCGGGCCCTGAAAACACTAAAAGTGACATGTTGCTGTTTTCTGACCAACTAGTGATGAAAACCACAAGAAACTGCCTTGCTACTATAGACTTCAGCAAAGTACATGTTTCTGGCTTGGAAACTTGTTTCTGAGTGCTTCTGGACAAAAGTAACAGCCTCAGTGACAACATGCTGTCAAAATGCTTTTCGGGCCCTGAAAACACTAAAAGTGACATGTTGCTGTTTTCTGAGCAACTAGTGATGAAAACCACAAGAAACTGCCTTGCTACTATAGACTTCAGCAAAGTACATGTTTCTGGCTTGGAAACTTGTTTCTGAGTGCTTCTGGACCAAAGTAACAGCCTAAGTGACAACATGCTGTCAAAATGCTTTTCGGGCCCTGAAAACACTAAAAGTGACATGTTGCTGTTTTCTGAGCAACTAGTGATGAAAACCACAAGAAACTGCCTTGCTACTATAGACTTCAGCAAAGTACATGTTTCTGGCTTGGAAACTTGTTTCTGAGTGCTTCTGGACAAAAGTAACAGCCTCAGTGACAACATGCTGTCAAAATGCTTTTCGGGCCCTGAAAACACTAAAAGTGACATGTTGCTGTTTTCTGAGCAACTAGTGATGAAAACCAGAAGAAACTGCCTTGCTACTATAGACTTCAGCAAAGTACATGTTTCTGGCTTGGAAACTTGTTTCTGAGTGCTTCTGGACAAAGTAACAGCCTCAGTGACAACATGCTGTCAAAATGCTTTTCGGGCCCTGAAAACACTAAAAGTGACATGTTGCTGTTTTCTGAGCAACTAGTGATGAAAACCACAAGAAACTGCCTTGCTACTATAGACTTCAGCAAAGTACATGTTTCTGGCTTGGAAACTTGTTTCTGAGTGCTTCTGGACAAAAGTAACAGCCTAAGTGACAACATGCTGTCAAAATGCTTTTCGGGCCCTGAAAACACTAAAAGTGACATGTTGCTGTTTTCTGAGCAACTAGTGATGAAAACCACAAGAAACTGCCTTGCTACTATAGACTTCAGCAAAGTACATGTTTCTGGCTTGGAAACTTGTTTCTGAGTGCTTCTGGACAAAAGTAACAGCCTCAGTGACAACATGCTGTCAAAATGCTTTTCGGGCCCTGAAAACACTAAAAGTGACATGTTGCTGTTTTCTGACCAACTAGTGATGAAAACCACAAGAAACTGCCTTGCTACTATAGACTTCAGCAAAGTACATGTTTCTGGCTTGGAAACTTGTTTCTGAGTGCTTCTGGACAAAAGTAACAGCCTAAGTGACAACATGCTGTCAAAATGCTTTTCGGGCCCTGAAAACACTAAAAGTGACATGTTGCTGTTTTCTGACCAACTAGTGATGAAAACCACAAGAAACTGCCTTGCTACTATAGACTTCAGCAAAGTACATGTTTCTGGCTTGGAAACTTGTTTCTGAGTGCTTCTGGACCAAAGTAACAGCCTAAGTGACAACATGCTGTCAAAATGCTTTTCGGGCCCTGAAAACACTAAAAGTGACATGTTGCTGTTTTCTGAGCAACTAGTGATGAAAACCACAAGAAACTGCCTTGCTACTATAGACTTCAGCAAAGTACATGTTTCTGGCTTGGAAACTTGTTTCTGAGTGCTTCTGGACCAAAGTAACAGCCTCAGTGACAACATGCTGTCAAAATGCTTTTCGGGCCCTGAAAACACTAAAAGTGACATGTTGCTGTTTTCTGACCAACTAGTGATGAAAACCACAAGAAACTGCCTTGCTACTATAGACTTCAGCAAAGTACATGTTTCTGGCTTGGAAACTTGTTTCTGAGTGCTTCTGGACAAAAGTAACAGCCTCAGTGACAACATGCTGTCAAAATGCTTTTCGGGCCCTGAAAACACTAAAAGTGACATGTTGCTGTTTTCTGAGCAACTAGTGATGAAAACCACAAGAAACTGCCTTGCTACTATAGACTTCACCAAAGTACATGTTTCTGGCTTGGAAACTTGTTTCTGAGTGCTTCTGGACAAAAGTAACAGCCTCAGTGACAACATGCTGTCAAAATGCTTTTCGGGCCCTGAAAACACTAAAAGTGACATGTTGCTGTTTTCTGACCAACTAGTGATGAAAACCAGAAGAAACTGCCTTGCTACTATAGACTTCAGCAAAGTACATGTTTCTGGCTTGGAAACTTGTTTCTGAGTGCTTCTGGACAAAAGTAACAGCCTAAGTGACAACATGCTGTCAAAATGCTTTTCAGGCCCTGAAAACACTAAAAGTGACATGTTGCTGTTTTCTGAGCAACTAGTGATGAAAACCACAAGAAACTGCCTTGCTACTATAGACTTCACAAAGTACATGTTTCTGGCTTGGAAACTTGTTCTGAGTGCTTCTGGACAAAAGTAACAGCCTCAGTGACAACATGCTGTCAAAATGCTTTTCGGGCCCTGAAAACACTAAAAGTGACATGTTGCTGTTTTCTGACCAACTAGTGATGAAAACCACAAGAAACTGCCTTGCTACTATAGACTTCAGCAAAGTACATGTTTCTGGCTTGGAAACTTGTTTCTGAGTGCTTCTGGACCAAAGTAACAGCCTAAGTGACAACATGCTGTCAAAATGCTTTTCGGGCCCTGAAAACACTAAAAGTGACATGTTGCTGTTTTCTGAGCAACTAGTGATGAAAACCACAAGAAACTGCCTTGCTACTATAGACTTCAGCAAAGTACATGTTTCTGGCTTGGAAACTTGTTTCTGAGTGCTTCTGGACAAAAGTAACAGCCTCAGTGACAACATGCTGTCAAAATGCTTTTCGGGCCCTGAAAACACTAAAAGTGACATGTTGCTGTTTTCTGACCAACTAGTGATGAAAACCACAAGAAACTGCCTTGCTACTATAGACTTCAGCAAAGTACATGTTTCTGGCTTGGAAACTTGTTTCTGAGTGCTTCTGGACAAAAGTAACAGCCTCAGTGACAACATGCTGTCAAAATGCTTTTCGGGCCCTGAAAACACTAAAAGTGACATGTTGCTGTTTTCTGACCAACTAGTGATGAAAACCACAAGAAACTGCCTTGCTACTATAGACTTCAGCAAAGTACATGTTTCTGGCTTGGAAACTTGTTTCTGAGTGCTTCTGGACCAAAGTAACAGCCTAAGTGACAACATGCTGTCAAAATGCTTTTCGGGCCCTGAAAACACTAAAAGTGACATGTTGCTGTTTTCTGAGCAACTAGTGATGAAAACCACAAGAAACTGCCTTGCTACTATAGACTTCAGCAAAGTACATGTTTCTGGCTTGGAAACTTGTTTCTGAGTGCTTCTGGACAAAAGTAACAGCCTCAGTGACAACATGCTGTCAAAATGCTTTTCGGGCCCTGAAAACACTAAAAGTGACATGTTGCTGTTTTCTGAGCAACTAGTGATGAACTGCCTTGCTACTATAGACTTCAGCAAAGTACATGTTTCTGGCTTGGAAACTTGTTTCTGAGTGCTTCTGGACAAAAGTAACAGCCTCAGTGACAACATGCTGTCAAAATGCTTTTCGGGCCCTGAAAACTTAAAAGTGACATGTTGCTGTTTTCTGACCAACTAGTGATGAAAACCAGAAGAAACTGCCTTGCTACTATAGACTTCAGCAAAGTACATGTTTCTGGCTTGGAAACTTGTTTCTGAGTGCTTCTGGACAAAAGTAACAGCTAGTGACAACATGCTGTCAAAATGCTTTCGGGCCCTGAAAACACTAAAAGTGACATGTTGCTGTTTTCTGAGCAACTAGTGATGAAAACCACAAGAAACTGCCTTGCTACTATAGACTTCAGCAAAGTACACATGTGTCTGCTTGGAAACTCGTTTCTGAGTGCTTCTGGACAAAAGTAACAG
>NW_027556854.1:0-92951 GCF_041903045.1 Epinephelus lanceolatus | reverse complement strand
AGCAAGGCAGTTTCTTCTGGTTTTCATCACTAGTTGGTCAGAAAACAGCAACATGTCACTTTTAGTGTTTTCAGGGCCCGAAAAGCATTTTGACAGCATGTTGTCACTTAGGCTGCTACTTTTGTCCAGAAGCACTCAGAAACTTGTTTCCAAGCCAGAAACATGTACTTTGGTGAAGTCTATAGTAGCAAGGCAGTTTCTTCTGGTTTCCATCACTAGTTGGTCAGAAAACAGCAACATGTCACTTTTAGTGTTTTCAGGGCCCGAAAAGCATTTTGACAGCATGTTGTCACTTAGGCTGTTACTTTTGTCCAGAAGCACTCAGAAACTTGTTTCCAAGCCAGAAACATGTACTTTGGTGAAGTCTATAGTAGCAAGGCAGTTTCTTCTGGTTTTCATCACTAGTTGGTCAGAAAACAGCAACATGTCACTTTTAGTGTTTTCAGGGCCCGAAAAGCATTTTGACAGCATGTTGTCACTTAGGCTGCTACTTTTGTCCAGAAACACTCAGAAACGAGTTTCCAAGCCAGAAACATGTACTTTGGTGAAGTCTATAGTAGCAAGGCAGTTTCTTCTGGTTTCCATCACTAGTTGGTCAGAAAACAGCAACATGTCACTTTTAGTGTTTTCAGGGCCCGAAAAGCATTTTGACAGCATGTTGTCACTTAGGCTGTTACTTTTGTCCAGAAGCACTCAGAAACTTGTTTCCAAGCCAGAAACATGTACTTTGGTGAAGTCTATAGTAGCAAGGCAGTTTCTTCTGGTTTTCATCACTAGTTGGTCAGAAAACAGCAACATGTCACTTTTAGTGTTTTCAGGGCCCGAAAAGCATTTTGACAGCATGTTGTCACTTAGGCTGCTACTTTTGTCCAGAAACACTCAGAAACGAGTTTCCAAGCCAGAAACATGTACTTTGGTGAAGTCTATAGTAGCAAGGCAGTTTCTTCTGGTTTTCATCACTAGTTGGTCAGAAAACAGCAACATGTCACTTTTAGTGTTTTCAGGGCCCGAAAAGCATTTTGACAGCATGTTGTCACTTAGGCTGTTACTTTTGTCCAGAAGCACTCAGAAACTTGTTTCCAAGCCAGAAACATGTACTTTGGTGAAGTCTATAGTAGCAAGGCAGTTTCTTCTGGTTTTCATCACTAGTTGGTCAGAAAACAGCAACATGTCACTTTTAGTGTTTTCAGGGCCCGAAAAGCATTTTGACAGCATGTTGTCACTTAGGCTGCTACTTTTGTCCAGAAACACTCAGAAACGAGTTTCCAAGCCAGAAACATGTACTTTGGTGAAGTCTATAGTAGCAAGGCAGTTTCTTCTGGTTTTCATCACTAGTTGGTCAGAAAACAGCAACATGTCACTTTTAGTGTTTTCAGGGCCCGAAAAGCATTTTGACAGCATGTTGTCACTTAGGCTGCTACTTTTGTCCAGAAACACTCAGAAACGAGTTTCCAAGCCAGAAACATGTACTTTGGTGAAGTCTATAGTAGCAAGGCAGTTTCTTCTGGTTTTCATCACTAGTTGGTCAGAAAACAGCAACATGTCACTTTTAGTGTTTTCAGGGCCCGAAAAGCATTTTGACAGCATGTTGTCACTTAGGCTGCTACTTTTGTCCAGAAACACTCAGAAAAGAGTTTCCAAGCCAGAAACATGTACTTTGGTGAAGTCTATAGTAGCAAGGCAGTTTCTTCTGGTTTTCATCACTAGTTGGTCAGAAAACAGCAACATGTCACTTTTAGTGTTTTCAGGGCCCGAAAAGCATTTTGACAGCATGTTGTCACTTAGGCTGCTACTTTTGTCAGAAACACTCAGAAACGAGTTTCCAAGCCAGAAACATGTACTTTGGTGAAGTCTATAGTAGCAAGGCAGTTTCTTCTGGTTTTCATCACTAGTTGGTCAGAAAACAGCAACATGTCACTTTTAGTGTTTTCAGGGCCCGAAAAGCATTTTGACAGCATGTTGTCACTTAGGCTGCTACTTTTGTCCAGAAACACTCAGAAACGAGTTTCCAAGCCAGAAACATGTACTTTGGTGAAGTCTATAGTAGCAAGGCAGTTTCTTCTGGTTTTCATCACTAGTTGGTCAGAAAACAGCAACATGTCACTTTTAGTGTTTTCAGGGCCCGAAAAGCATTTTGACAGCATGTTGTCACTTAGGCTGCTACTTTTGTCCAGAAACACTCAGAAACGAGTTTCCAAGCCAGAAACATGTACTTTGGTGAAGTCTATAGTAGCAAGGCAGTTTCTTCTGGTTTTCATCACTAGTTGGTCAGAAAACAGCAACATGTCACTTTTAGTGTTTTCAGGGCCCGAAAAGCATTTTGACAGCATGTTGTCACTTAGGCTGCTACTTTTGTCCAGAAACACTCAGAAACGAGTTTCCAAGCCAGAAACATGTACTTTGGTGAAGTCTATAGTAGCAAGGCAGTTTCTTCTGGTTTTCATCACTAGTTGGTCAGAAAACAGCAACATGTCACTTTTAGTGTTTTCAGGGCCCGAAAAGCATTTTGACAGCATGTTGTCACTTAGGCTGCTACTTTTGTCCAGAAACACTCAGAAAAGAGTTTCCAAGCCAGAAACATGTACTTTGGTGAAGTCTATAGTAGCAAGGCAGTTTCTTCTGGTTTCCATCACTAGTTGGTCAGAAAACAGCAACATGTCACTTTTAGTGTTTTCAGGGCCCGAAAAGCATTTTGACAGCATGTTGTCACTTAGGCTGCTACTTTTGTCCAGAAACACTCAGAAACGAGTTTCCAAGCCAGAAACATGTACTTTGGTGAAGTCTATAGTAGCAAGGCAGTTTCTTCTGGTTTTCATCACTAGTTGGTCAGAAAACAGCAACATGTCACTTTTAGTGTTTTCAGGGCCCGAAAAGCATTTTGACAGCATGTTGTCACTTAGGCTGTTACTTTTGTCCAGAAGCACTCAGAAACTTGTTTCCAAGCCAGAAACATGTACTTTGGTGAAGTCTATAGTAGCAAGGCAGTTTCTTCTGGTTTCATCACTAGTTGGTCAGAAAACAGCAACATGTCACTTTTAGTGTTTTCAGGGCCCGAAAAGCATTTTGACAGCATGTTGTCACTTAGGCTGCTACTTTTGTCCAGAAACACTCAGAAACGAGTTTCCAAGCCAGAAACATGTACTTTGGTGAAGTCTATAGTAGCAAGGCAGTTTCTTCTGGTTTCCATCACTAGTTGGTCAGAAAACAGCAACATGTCACTTTTAGTGTTTTCAGGGCCCGAAAAGCATTTTGACAGCATGTTGTCACTTAGGCTGTTACTTTTGTCCAGAAGCACTCAGAAACTTGTTTCCAAGCCAGAAACATGTACTTTGGTGAAGTCTATAGTAGCAAGGCAGTTTCTTCTGGTTTTCATCACTAGTTGGTCAGAAAACAGCAACATGTCACTTTTAGTGTTTTCAGGGCCCGAAAAGCATTTTGACAGCATGTTGTCACTTAGGCTGCTACTTTTGTCCAGAAACACTCAGAAACGAGTTTCCAAGCCAGAAACATGTACTTTGGTGAAGTCTATAGTAGCAAGGCAGTTTCTTCTGGTTTCCATCACTAGTTGGTCAGAAAACAGCAACATGTCACTTTTAGTGTTTTCAGGGCCCGAAAAGCATTTTGACAGCATGTTGTCACTTAGGCTGTTACTTTTGTCCAGAAGCACTCAGAAACTTGTTTCCAAGCCAGAAACATGTACTTTGGTGAAGTCTATAGTAGCAAGGCAGTTTCTTCTGGTTTTCATCACTAGTTGGTCAGAAAACAGCAACATGTCACTTTTAGTGTTTTCAGGGCCCGAAAAGCATTTTGACAGCATGTTGTCACTTAGGCTGCTACTTTTGTCCAGAAACACTCAGAAACGAGTTTCCAAGCCAGAAACATGTACTTTGGTGAAGTCTATAGTAGCAAGGCAGTTTCTTCTGGTTTTCATCACTAGTTGGTCAGAAAACAGCAACATGTCACTTTAGTGTTTTCAGGGCCCGAAAAGCATTTTGACAGCATGTTGTCACTTAGGCTGCTACTTTTGTCAGAAACACTCAGAAACGAGTTTCCAAGCCAGAAACATGTACTTTGGTGAAGTCTATAGTAGCAAGGCAGTTTCTTCTGGTTTTCATCACTAGTTGGTCAGAAAACAGCAACATGTCACTTTTAGTGTTTTCAGGGCCCGAAAAGCATTTTGACAGCATGTTGTCACTTAGGCTGCTACTTTTGTCCAGAAACACTCAGAAAAGAGTTTCCAAGCCAGAAACATGTACTTTGGTGAAGTCTATAGTAGCAAGGCAGTTTCTTTGGTTTCCATCACTAGTTGGTCAGAAAACAGCAACATGTCACTTTTAGTGTTTTCAGGGCCCGAAAAGCATTTTGACAGCATCTTGTCACTTAGGCTGCTACTTTTGTCCAGAAACACTCAGAAACGAGTTTCCAAGCCAGAAACATGTACTTTGGTGAAGTCTATAGTAGCAAGGCAGTTTCTTCTGGTTTTCATCACTAGTTGGTCAGAAAACAGCAACATGTCACTTTTAGTGTTTTCAGGGCCCGAAAAGCATTTTGACAGCATGTTGTCACTTAGGCTGTTACTTTTGTCCAGAAGCACTCAGAAACTTGTTTCCAAGCCAGAAACATGTACTTTGGTGAAGTCTATAGTAGCAAGGCAGTTTCTTCTGGTTTTCATCACTAGTTGGTCAGAAAACAGCAACATGTCACTTTTAGTGTTTTCAGGGCCCGAAAAGCATTTTGACAGCATCTTGTCACTTAGGCTGTACTTTTGTCCAGAAACACTCAGAAACGAGTTTCCAAGCCAGAAACATGTACTTTGGTGAAGTCTATAGTAGCAAGGCAGTTTCTTCTGGTTTTCATCACTAGTTGGTCAGAAAACAGCAACATGTCACTTTTAGTGTTTTCAGGGCCCGAAAAGCATTTTGACAGCATGTTGTCACTTAGGCTGCTACTTTTGTCCAGAAACACTCAGAAAAGAGTTTCCAAGCCAGAAACATGTACTTTGGTGAAGTCTATAGTAGCAAGGCAGTTTCTTCTGGTTTTCCATCACTAGTTGGTCAGAAAACAGCAACATGTCACTTTTAGTGTTTTCAGGGCCCGAAAAGCATTTTGACAGCATGTTGTCACTTAGGCTGCTACTTTTGTCCAGAAACACTCAGAAACGAGTTTCCAAGCCAGAAACATGTACTTTGGTGAAGTCTATAGTAGCAAGGCAGTTTCTTCTGGTTTTCATCACTAGTTGGTCAGAAAACAGCAACATGTCACTTTTAGTGTTTTCAGGGCCCGAAAAGCATTTTGACAGCATGTTGTCACTTAGGCTGCTACTTTTGTCCAGAAACACTCAGAAACGAGTTTCCAAGCCAGAAACATGTACTTTGGTGAAGTCTATAGTAGCAAGGCAGTTTCTTCTGGTTTTCATCACTAGTTGGTCAGAAAACAGCAACATGTCACTTTTAGTGTTTTCAGGGCCCGAAAAGCATTTTGACAGCATGTTGTCACTTAGGCTGTTACTTTTGTCCAGAAGCACTCAGAAACTTGTTTCCAAGCCAGAAACATGTACTTTGGTGAAGTCTATAGTAGCAAGGCAGTTTCTTCTGGTTTTCATCACTAGTTGGTCAGAAAACAGCAACATGTCACTTTTAGTGTTTTCAGGGCCCGAAAAGCATTTTGACAGCATGTTGTCACTTAGGCTGCTACTTTTGTCCAGAAACACTCAGAAACGAGTTTCCAAGCCAGAAACATGTACTTTGGTGAAGTCTATAGTAGCAAGGCAGTTTCTTCTGGTTTCCATCACTAGTTGGTCAGAAAACAGCAACATGTCACTTTTAGTGTTTTCAGGGCCCGAAAAGCATTTTGACAGCATGTTGTCACTTAGGCTGTTACTTTTGTCCAGAAGCACTCAGAAACTTGTTTCCAAGCCAGAAACATGTACTTTGGTGAAGTCTATAGTAGCAAGGCAGTTTCTTCTGGTTTTCATCACTAGTTGGTCAGAAAACAGCAACATGTCACTTTTAGTGTTTTCAGGGCCCGAAAAGCATTTTGACAGCATGTTGTCACTTAGGCTGCTACTTTTGTCCAGAAACACTCAGAAACGAGTTTCCAAGCCAGAAACATGTACTTTGGTGAAGTCTATAGTAGCAAGGCAGTTTCTTCTGGTTTTCATCACTAGTTGGTCAGAAAACAGCAACATGTCACTTTTAGTGTTTTCAGGGCCCGAAAAGCATTTTGACAGCATGTTGTCACTTAGGCTGTTACTTTTGTCCAGAAGCACTCAGAAACTTGTTTCCAAGCCAGAAACATGTACTTTGGTGAAGTCTATAGTAGCAAGGCAGTTTCTTCTGGTTTTCATCACTAGTTGGTCAGAAAACAGCAACATGTCACTTTTAGTGTTTTCAGGGCCCGAAAAGCATTTTGACAGCATGTTGTCACTTAGGCTGCTACTTTTGTCCAGAAACACTCAGAAACGAGTTTCCAAGCCAGAAACATGTACTTTGGTGAAGTCTATAGTAGCAAGGCAGTTTCTTCTGGTTTTCATCACTAGTTGGTCAGAAAACAGCAACATGTCACTTTTAGTGTTTTCAGGGCCCGAAAAGCATTTTGACAGCATGTTGTCACTTAGGCTGCTACTTTTGTCCAGAAGCACTCAGAAACTTGTTTCCAAGCCAGAAACATGTACTTTGGTGAAGTCTATAGTAGCAAGGCAGTTTCTTCTGGTTTCCATCACTAGTTGGTCAGAAAACAGCAACATGTCACTTTTAGTGTTTTCAGGGCCCGAAAAGCATTTTGACAGCATGTTGTCACTTAGGCTGTTACTTTTGTCCAGAAGCACTCAGAAACTTGTTTCCAAGCCAGAAACATGTACTTTGGTGAAGTCTATAGTAGCAAGGCAGTTTCTTCTGGTTTTCATCACTAGTTGGTCAGAAAACAGCAACATGTCACTTTTAGTGTTTTCAGGGCCCGAAAAGCATTTTGACAGCATGTTGTCACTTAGGCTGCTACTTTTGTCCAGAAACACTCAGAAACGAGTTTCCAAGCCAGAAACATGTACTTTGGTGAAGTCTATAGTAGCAAGGCAGTTTCTTCTGGTTTCCATCACTAGTTGGTCAGAAAACAGCAACATGTCACTTTTAGTGTTTTCAGGGCCCGAAAAGCATTTTGACAGCATGTTGTCACTTAGGCTGTTACTTTTGTCCAGAAGCACTCAGAAACTTGTTTCCAAGCCAGAAACATGTACTTTGGTGAAGTCTATAGTAGCAAGGCAAGTTTCTTCTGGTTTTCATCACTAGTTGGTCAGAAAACAGCAACATGTCACTTTTAGTGTTTTCAGGGCCCGAAAAGCATTTTGACAGCATGTTGTCACTTAGGCTGCTACTTTTGTCCAGAAACACTCAGAAACGAGTTTCCAAGCCAGAAACATGTACTTTGGTGAAGTCTATAGTAGCAAGGCAGTTTCTTCTGGTTTTCATCACTAGTTGGTCAGAAAACAGCAACATGTCACTTTTAGTGTTTTCAGGGCCCGAAAAGCATTTTGACAGCATGTTGTCACTTAGGCTGTTACTTTTGTCCAGAAGCACTCAGAAACTTGTTTCCAAGCCAGAAACATGTACTTTGGTGAAGTCTATAGTAGCAAGGCAGTTTCTTCTGGTTTTCATCACTAGTTGGTCAGAAAACAGCAACATGTCACTTTTAGTGTTTTCAGGGCCCGAAAAGCATTTTGACAGCATGTTGTCACTTAGGCTGTTACTTTTGTCCAGAAACACTCAGAAACGAGTTTCCAAGCCAGAAACATGTACTTTGGTGAAGTCTATAGTAGCAAGGCAGTTTCTTCTGGTTTCCATCACTAGTTGGTCAGAAAACAGCAACATGTCACTTTTAGTGTTTTCAGGGCCCGAAAAGCATTTTGACAGCATGTTGTCACTTAGGCTGTTACTTTTGTCCAGAAGCACTCAGAAACTTGTTTCCAAGCCAGAAAACATGTACTTTGGTGAAGTCTATAGTAGCAAGGCAGTTTCTTCTGGTTTTCATCACTAGTTGGTCAGAAAACAGCAACATGTCACTTTTAGTGTTTTCAGGGCCCGAAAAGCATTTTGACAGCATGTTGTCACTTAGGCTGCTACTTTTGTCCAGAAACACTCAGAAACGAGTTTCCAAGCCAGAAACATGTACTTTGGTGAAGTCTATAGTAGCAAGGCAGTTTCTTCTGGTTTTCATCACTAGTTGGTCAGAAAACAGCAACATGTCACTTTTAGTGTTTTCAGGGCCCGAAAAGCATTTTGACAGCATGTTGTCACTTAGGCTGCTACTTTTGTCCAGAAACACTCAGAAACGAGTTTCCAAGCCAGAAACATGTACTTTGGTGAAGTCTATAGTAGCAAGGCAGTTTCTTCTGGTTTCCATCACTAGTTGGTCAGAAAACAGCAACATGTCACTTTTAGTGTTTTCAGGGCCCGAAAAGCATTTTGACAGCATGTTGTCACTTAGGCTGTTACTTTTGTCCAGAAGCACTCAGAAACTTGTTTCCAAGCCAGAAACATGTACTTTGGTGAAGTCTATAGTAGCAAGGCAGTTTCTTCTGGTTTTCATCACTAGTTGGTCAGAAAACAGCAACATGTCACTTTTAGTGTTTTCAGGGCCCGAAAAGCATTTTGACAGCATGTTGTCACTTAGGCTGCTACTTTTGTCCAGAAACACTCAGAAACGAGTTTCCAAGCCAGAAACATGTACTTTGGTGAAGTCTATAGTAGCAAGGCAGTTTCTTCTGGTTTTCATCACTAGTTGGTCAGAAAACAGCAACATGTCACTTTTAGTGTTTTCAGGGCCCGAAAAGCATTTTGACAGCATGTTGTCACTTAGGCTGTTACTTTTGTCCAGAAGCACTCAGAAACTTGTTTCCAAGCCAGAAACATGTACTTTGGTGAAGTCTATAGTAGCAAGGCAGTTTCTTCTGGTTTTCATCACTAGTTGATCAGAAAACAGCAACATGTCACTTTTAGTGTTTTCAGGGCCCGAAAAGCATTTTGACAGCATGCTTGTCACTTAGGCTGTTACTTTTGTCCAGAAACACTCAGAAACGAGTTTCCAAGCCAGAAACATGTACTTTGGTGAAGTCTATAGTAGCAAGGCAGTTTCTTCTGGTTTCCATCACTAGTTGGTCAGAAAACAGCAACATGTCACTTTTAGTGTTTTCAGGGCCCGAAAAGCATTTTGACAGCATGTTGTCACTTAGGCTGTTACTTTTGTCCAGAAGCACTCAGAAACTTGTTTCCAAGCCAGAAACATGTACTTTGGTGAAGTCTATAGTAGCAAGGCAGTTTCTTCTGGTTTTCATCACTAGTTGGTCAGAAAACAGCAACATGTCACTTTTAGTGTTTTCAGGGCCCGAAAAGCATTTTGACAGCATGTTGTCACTTAGGCTGCTACTTTTGTCCAGAAACACTCAGAAACGAGTTTCCAAGCCAGAAACATGTACTTTGGTGAAGTCTATAGTAGCAAGGCAGTTTCTTCTGGTTTTCCATCACTAGTTGGTCAGAAAACAGCAACATGTCACTTTTAGTGTTTTCAGGGCCCGAAAAGCATTTTGACAGCATGTTGTCACTTAGGCTGTTACTTTTGTCCAGAAGCACTCAGAAACTTGTTTCCAAGCCAGAAACATGTACTTTGGTGAAGTCTATAGTAGCAAGGCAGTTTCTTCTGGTTTTCATCACTAGTTGGTCAGAAAACAGCAACATGTCACTTTTAGTGTTTTCAGGGCCCGAAAAGCATTTTGACAGCATGTTGTCACTTAGGCTGCTACTTTTGTCCAGAAACACTCAGAAACGAGTTTCCAAGCCAGAAACATGTACTTTGGTGAAGTCTATAGTAGCAAGGCAGTTTCTTCTGGTTTTCATCACTAGTTGGTCAGAAAACAGCAACATGTCACTTTTAGTGTTTTCAGGGCCCGAAAAGCATTTTGACAGCATGTTGTCACTTAGGCTGTTACTTTTGTCCAGAAGCACTCAGAAACTTGTTTCCAAGCCAGAAACATGTACTTTGGTGAAGTCTATAGTAGCAAGGCAGTTTCTTCTGGTTTTCATCACTAGTTGATCAGAAAACAGCAACATGTCACTTTTAGTGTTTTCAGGGCCCGAAAAGCATTTTGACAGCATCTTGTCACTTAGGCTGTTACTTTTGTCCAGAAACACTCAGAAACGAGTTTCCAAGCCAGAAACATGTACTTTGGTGAAGTCTATAGTAGCAAGGCAGTTTCTTCTGGTTTCCATCACTAGTTGGTCAGAAAACAGCAACATGTCACTTTTAGTGTTTTCAGGGCCCGAAAAGCATTTTGACAGCATGTTGTCACTTAGGCTGTTACTTTTGTCCAGAAGCACTCAGAAACTTGTTTCCAAGCCAGAAACATGTACTTTGGTGAAGTCTATAGTAGCAAGGCAGTTTCTTCTGGTTTTCATCACTAGTTGGTCAGAAAACAGCAACATGTCACTTTTAGTGTTTTCAGGGCCCGAAAAGCATTTTGACAGCATGTTGTCACTTAGGCTGCTACTTTTGTCCAGAAACACTCAGAAACGAGTTTCCAAGCCAGAAACATGTACTTTGGTGAAGTCTATAGTAGCAAGGCAGTTTCTTCTGGTTTCCATCACTAGTTGGTCAGAAAACAGCAACATGTCACTTTTAGTGTTTTCAGGGCCCGAAAAGCATTTTGACAGCATGTTGTCACTTAGGCTGTTACTTTTGTCCAGAAGCACTCAGAAACTTGTTTCCAAGCCAGAAACATGTACTTTGGTGAAGTCTATAGTAGCAAGGCAGTTTCTTCTGGTTTTCATCACTAGTTGGTCAGAAAACAGCAACATGTCACTTTTAGTGTTTTCAGGGCCCGAAAAGCATTTTGACAGCATGTTGTCACTTAGGCTGCTACTTTTGTCCAGAAACACTCAGAAACGAGTTTCCAAGCCAGAAACATGTACTTTGGTGAAGTCTATAGTAGCAAGGCAGTTTCTTCTGGTTTTCATCACTAGTTGGTCAGAAAACAGCAACATGTCACTTTTAGTGTTTTCAGGGCCCGAAAAGCATTTTGACAGCATGTTGTCACTTAGGCTGTTACTTTTGTCCAGAAGCACTCAGAAACTTGTTTCCAAGCCAGAAACATGTACTTTGGTGAAGTCTATAGTAGCAAGGCAGTTTCTTCTGGTTTTCATCACTAGTTGATCAGAAAACAGCAACATGTCACTTTTAGTGTTTTCAGGGCCCGAAAAGCATTTTGACAGCATCTTGTCACTTAGGCTGTTACTTTTGTCCAGAAACACTCAGAAACGAGTTTCCAAGCCAGAAACATGTACTTTGGTGAAGTCTATAGTAGCAAGGCAGTTTCTTCTGGTTTCCATCACTAGTTGGTCAGAAAACAGCAACATGTCACTTTTAGTGTTTTCAGGGCCCGAAAAGCATTTTGACAGCATGTTGTCACTTAGGCTGTTACTTTGTCCAGAAGCACTCAGAAACTTGTTTCCAAGCCAGAAACATGTACTTTGGTGAAGTCTATAGTAGCAAGGCAGTTTCTTCTGGTTTTCATCACTAGTTGGTCAGAAAACAGCAACATGTCACTTTTAGTGTTTTCAGGGCCCGAAAAGCATTTTGACAGCATGTTGTCACTTAGGCTGCTACTTTTGTCCAGAAACACTCAGAAACGAGTTTCCAAGCCAGAAACATGTACTTTGGTGAAGTCTATAGTAGCAAGGCAGTTTCTTCTGGTTTCCATCACTAGTTGGTCAGAAAACAGCAACATGTCACTTTTAGTGTTTTCAGGGCCCGAAAAGCATTTTGACAGCATGTTGTCACTTAGGCTGTTACTTTTGTCCAGAAGCACTCAGAAACTTGTTTCCAAGCCAGAAACATGTACTTTGGTGAAGTCTATAGTAGCAAGGCAGTTTCTTCTGGTTTTCATCACTAGTTGGTCAGAAAACAGCAACATGTCACTTTTAGTGTTTTCAGGGCCCGAAAAGCATTTTGACAGCATGTTGTCACTTAGGCTGCTACTTTTGTCCAGAAACACTCAGAAACGAGTTTCCAAGCCAGAAACATGTACTTTGGTGAAGTCTATAGTAGCAAGGCAGTTTCTTCTGGTTTTCATCACTAGTTGGTCAGAAAACAGCAACATGTCACTTTTAGTGTTTTCAGGGCCCGAAAAGCATTTTGACAGCATGTTGTCACTTAGGCTGCTACTTTTGTCCAGAAACACTCAGAAACGAGTTTCCAAGCCAGAAACATGTACTTTGGTGAAGTCTATAGTAGCAAGGCAGTTTCTTCTGGTTTTCATCACTAGTTGGTCAGAAAACAGCAACATGTCACTTTTAGTGTTTTCAGGGCCCGAAAAGCATTTTGACAGCATGTTGTCACTTAGGCTGCTACTTTTGTCCAGAAACACTCAGAAACGAGTTTCCAAGCCAGAAACATGTACTTTGGTGAAGTCTATAGTAGCAAGGCAGTTTCTTCTGGTTTCATCACTAGTTGGTCAGAAAACAGCAACATGTCACTTTTAGTGTTTTCAGGGCCCGAAAAGCATTTTGACAGCATGTTGTCACTTAGGCTGCTACTTTTGTCCAGAAACACTCAGAAACGAGTTTCCAAGCCAGAAACATGTACTTTGGTGAAGTCTATAGTAGCAAGGCAGTTTCTTCTGGTTTTCATCACTAGTTGGTCAGAAAACAGCAACATGTCACTTTTAGTGTTTTCAGGGCCCGAAAAGCATTTTGACAGCATGTTGTCACTTAGGCTGTTACTTTTGTCCAGAAGCACTCAGAAACTTGTTTCCAAGCCAGAAACATGTACTTTGGTGAAGTCTATAGTAGCAAGGCAGTTTCTTCTGGTTTTCATCACTAGTTGGTCAGAAAACAGCAACATGTCACTTTTAGTGTTTTCAGGGCCCGAAAAGCATTTTGACAGCATGTTGTCACTTAGGCTGTTACTTTTGTCCAGAAACACTCAGAAACGAGTTTCCAAGCCAGAAACATGTACTTTGGTGAAGTCTATAGTAGCAAGGCAGTTTCTTCTGGTTTTCATCACTAGTTGGTCAGAAAACAGCAACATGTCACTTTTAGTGTTTTCAGGGCCCGAAAAGCATTTTGACAGCATGTTGTCACTTAGGCTGCTACTTTTGTCCAGAAACACTCAGAAACGAGTTTCCAAGCCAGAAACATGTACTTTGGTGAAGTCTATAGTAGCAAGGCAGTTTCTTCTGGTTTCATCACTAGTTGGTCAGAAAACAGCAACATGTCACTTTTAGTGTTTTCAGGGCCCGAAAAGCATTTTGACAGCATGTTGTCACTTAGGCTGCTACTTTTGTCCAGAAACACTCAGAAACGAGTTTCCAAGCCAGAAACATGTACTTTGGTGAAGTCTATAGTAGCAAGGCAGTTTCTTCTGGTTTTCATCACTAGTTGGTCAGAAAACAGCAACATGTCACTTTTAGTGTTTTCAGGGCCCGAAAAGCATTTTGACAGCATGTTGTCACTTAGGCTGCTACTTTTGTCCAGAAACACTCAGAAACGAGTTTCCAAGCCAGAAACATGTACTTTGGTGAAGTCTATAGTAGCAAGGCAGTTTCTTCTGGTTTTCATCACTAGTTGGTCAGAAAACAGCAACATGTCACTTTTAGTGTTTTCAGGGCCCGAAAAGCATTTTGACAGCATGTTGTCACTTAGGCTGCTACTTTTGTCCAGAAACACTCAGAAACGAGTTTCCAAGCCAGAAACATGTACTTTGGTGAAGTCTATAGTAGCAAGGCAGTTTCTTCTGGTTTTCATCACTAGTTGGTCAGAAAACAGCAACATGTCACTTTTAGTGTTTTCAGGGCCCGAAAAGCATTTTGACAGCATGTTGTCACTTAGGCTGTTACTTTTGTCCAGAAGCACTCAGAAACTTGTTTCCAAGCCAGAAACATGTACTTTGGTGAAGTCTATAGTAGCAAGGCAGTTTCTTCTGGTTTCCATCACTAGTTGGTCAGAAAACAGCAACATGTCACTTTTAGTGTTTTCAGGCCCGAAAAGCATTTTGACAGCATGTTGTCACTTAGGCTGTTACTTTTGTCCAGAAGCACTCAGAAACTTGTTTCCAAGCCAGAAACATGTACTTTGGTGAAGTCTATAGTAGCAAGGCAGTTTCTTCTGGTTTTCATCACTAGTTGGTCAGAAAACAGCAACATGTCACTTTTAGTGTTTTCAGGGCCCGAAAAGCATTTTGACAGCATGTTGTCACTTAGGCTGCTACTTTTGTCCAGAAACACTCAGAAACGAGTTTCCAAGCCAGAAACATGTACTTTGGTGAAGTCTATAGTAGCAAGGCAGTTTCTTCTGGTTTCCATCACTAGTTGGTCAGAAAACAGCAACATGTCACTTTTAGTGTTTTCAGGGCCCGAAAAGCATTTTGACAGCATGTTGTCACTTAGGCTGTTACTTTTGTCCAGAAGCACTCAGAAACTTGTTTCCAAGCCAGAAACATGTACTTTGGTGAAGTCTATAGTAGCAAGGCAGTTTCTTCTGGTTTTCATCACTAGTTGGTCAGAAAACAGCAACATGTCACTTTTAGTGTTTTCAGGGCCCGAAAAGCATTTTGACAGCATGTTGTCACTTAGGCTGCTACTTTTGTCCAGAAACACTCAGAAACGAGTTTCCAAGCCAGAAACATGTACTTTGGTGAAGTCTATAGTAGCAAGGCAGTTTCTTCTGGTTTTCATCACTAGTTGGTCAGAAAACAGCAACATGTCACTTTTAGTGTTTTCAGGGCCCGAAAAGCATTTTGACAGCATGTTGTCACTTAGGCTGCTACTTTTGTCCAGAAACACTCAGAAACGAGTTTCCAAGCCAGAAACATGTACTTTGGTGAAGTCTATAGTAGCAAGGCAGTTTCTTCTGGTTTCATCACTAGTTGGTCAGAAAACAGCAACATGTCACTTTTAGTGTTTTCAGGGCCCGAAAAGCATTTTGACAGCATGTTGTCACTTAGGCTGTTACTTTTGTCCAGAAGCACTCAGAAACTTGTTTCCAAGCCAGAAACATGTACTTTGGTGAAGTCTATAGTAGCAAGGCAGTTTCTTCTGGTTTTCATCACTAGTTGGTCAGAAAACAGCAACATGTCACTTTTAGTGTTTTCAGGGCCCGAAAAGCATTTTGACAGCATCTTGTCACTTAGGCTGTTACTTTTGTCCAGAAACACTCAGAAACGAGTTTCCAAGCCAGAAACATGTACTTTGGTGAAGTCTATAGTAGCAAGGCAGTTTCTTCTGGTTTCCATCACTAGTTGGTCAGAAAACAGCAACATGTCACTTTTAGTGTTTTCAGGGCCCGAAAAGCATTTTGACAGCATGTTGTCACTTAGGCTGTTACTTTTGTCCAGAAGCACTCAGAAACTTGTTTCCAAGCCAGAAACATGTACTTTGGTGAAGTCTATAGTAGCAAGGCAGTTTCTTCTGGTTTTCATCACTAGTTGGTCAGAAAACAGCAACATGTCACTTTTAGTGTTTTCAGGGCCCGAAAAGCATTTTGACAGCATGTTGTCACTTAGGCTGCTACTTTTGTCCAGAAACACTCAGAAACGAGTTTCCAAGCCAGAAACATGTACTTTGGTGAAGTCTATAGTAGCAAGGCAGTTTCTTCTGGTTTCCATCACTAGTTGGTCAGAAAACAGCAACATGTCACTTTTAGTGTTTTCAGGGCCCGAAAAGCATTTTGACAGCATGTTGTCACTTAGGCTGTTACTTTTGTCCAGAAGCACTCAGAAACTTGTTTCCAAGCCAGAAACATGTACTTTGGTGAAGTCTATAGTAGCAAGGCAGTTTCTTCTGGTTTTCATCACTAGTTGGTCAGAAAACAGCAACATGTCACTTTTAGTGTTTTCAGGGCCCGAAAAGCATTTTGACAGCATGTTGTCACTTAGGCTGCTACTTTTGTCCAGAAACACTCAGAAACGAGTTTCCAAGCCAGAAACATGTACTTTGGTGAAGTCTATAGTAGCAAGGCAGTTTCTTCTGGTTTTCATCACTAGTTGGTCAGAAAACAGCAACATGTCACTTTTAGTGTTTTCAGGGCCCGAAAAGCATTTTGACAGCATGTTGTCACTTAGGCTGTTACTTTTGTCCAGAAGCACTCAGAAACTTGTTTCCAAGCCAGAAACATGTACTTTGGTGAAGTCTATAGTAGCAAGGCAGTTTCTTCTGGTTTTCATCACTAGTTGATCAGAAAACAGCAACATGTCACTTTTAGTGTTTTCAGGGCCCGAAAAGCATTTTGACAGCATCTTGTCACTTAGGCTGTTACTTTTGTCCAGAAACACTCAGAAACGAGTTTCCAAGCCAGAAACATGTACTTTGGTGAAGTCTATAGTAGCAAGGCAGTTTCTTCTGGTTTCCATCACTAGTTGGTCAGAAAACAGCAACATGTCACTTTTAGTGTTTTCAGGGCCCGAAAAGCATTTTGACAGCATGTTGTCACTTAGGCTGTTACTTTTGTCCAGAAGCACTCAGAAACTTGTTTCCAAGCCAGAAACATGTACTTTGGTGAAGTCTATAGTAGCAAGGCAGTTTCTTCTGGTTTTCATCACTAGTTGGTCAGAAAACAGCAACATGTCACTTTTAGTGTTTTCAGGGCCCGAAAAGCATTTTGACAGCATGTTGTCACTTAGGCTGCTACTTTTGTCCAGAAACACTCAGAAACGAGTTTCCAAGCCAGAAACATGTACTTTGGTGAAGTCTATAGTAGCAAGGCAGTTTCTTCTGGTTTCATCACTAGTTGGTCAGAAAACAGCAACATGTCACTTTTAGTGTTTTCAGGGCCCGAAAAGCATTTTGACAGCATGTTGTCACTTAGGCTGTTACTTTTGTCCAGAAGCACTCAGAAACTTGTTTCCAAGCCAGAAACATGTACTTTGGTGAAGTCTATAGTAGCAAGGCAGTTTCTTCTGGTTTTCATCACTAGTTGGTCAGAAAACAGCAACATGTCACTTTTAGTGTTTTCAGGGCCCGAAAAGCATTTTGACAGCATGTTGTCACTTAGGCTGCTACTTTTGTCCAGAAACACTCAGAAACGAGTTTCCAAGCCAGAAACATGTACTTTGGTGAAGTCTATAGTAGCAAGGCAGTTTCTTCTGGTTTTCATCACTAGTTGGTCAGAAAACAGCAACATGTCACTTTTAGTGTTTTCAGGGCCCGAAAAGCATTTTGACAGCATGTTGTCACTTAGGCTGCTACTTTTGTCCAGAAACACTCAGAAACGAGTTTCCAAGCCAGAAACATGTACTTTGGTGAAGTCTATAGTAGCAAGGCAGTTTCTTCTGGTTTTCATCACTAGTTGGTCAGAAAACAGCAACATGTCACTTTTAGTGTTTTCAGGGCCCGAAAAGCATTTTGACAGCATGTTGTCACTTAGGCTGCTACTTTTGTCCAGAAACACTCAGAAACGAGTTTCCAAGCCAGAAACATGTACTTTGGTGAAGTCTATAGTAGCAAGGCAGTTTCTTCTGGTTTCCATCACTAGTTGGTCAGAAAACAGCAACATGTCACTTTTAGTGTTTTCAGGGCCCGAAAAGCATTTTGACAGCATCTTGTCACTTAGGCTGCTACTTTTGTCCAGAAACACTCAGAAACGAGTTTCCAAGCCAGAAACATGTACTTTGGTGAAGTCTATAGTAGCAAGGCAGTTTCTTCTGGTTTTCATCACTAGTTGGTCAGAAAACAGCAACATGTCACTTTTAGTGTTTTCAGGGCCCGAAAAGCATTTTGACAGCATGTTGTCACTTAGGCTGCTACTTTTGTCCAGAAACACTCAGAAACGAGTTTCCAAGCCAGAAACATGTACTTTGGTGAAGTCTATAGTAGCAAGGCAGTTTCTTCTGGTTTTCATCACTAGTTGGTCAGAAAACAGCAACATGTCACTTTTAGTGTTTTCAGGGCCCGAAAAGCATTTTGACAGCATGTTGTCACTTAGGCTGCTACTTTTGTCCAGAAACACTCAGAAACGAGTTTCCAAGCCAGAAACATGTACTTTGGTGAAGTCTATAGTAGCAAGGCAGTTTCTTCTGGTTTTCATCACTAGTTGGTCAGAAAACAGCAACATGTCACTTTAGTGTTTTCAGGGCCCGAAAAGCATTTTGACAGCATGTTGTCACTTAGGCTGCTACTTTTGTCCAGAAACACTCAGAAACGAGTTTCCAAGCCAGAAACATGTACTTTGGTGAAGTCTATAGTAGCAAGGCAGTTTCTTCTGGTTTTCATCACTAGTTGGTCAGAAAACAGCAACATGTCACTTTTAGTGTTTTCAGGGCCGAAAAGCATTTTGACAGCATGTTGTCACTTAGGCTGCTACTTTTGTCCAGAAACACTCAGAAACGAGTTTCCAAGCCAGAAACATGTACTTTGGTGAAGTCTATAGTAGCAAGGCAGTTTCTTCTGGTTTTCATCACTAGTTGGTCAGAAAACAGCAACATGTCACTTTAGTGTTTTCAGGCCCGAAAAGCATTTTGACAGCATGTTGTCACTTAGGCTGCTACTTTTGTCCAGAAGCACTCAGAAACTTGTTTCCAAGCCAGAAACATGTACTTTGGTGAAGTCTATAGTAGCAAGGCAGTTTCTTCTGGTTTCCATCACTAGTTGGTCAGAAAACAGCAACATGTCACTTTTAGTGTTTTCAGGAGGGCCTGAAAAGCATTTTGACAGCATGTTGTCACTTAGGCTGTTACTTTTCGTCCAGAAGCACTCAGAAACGAGTTTCCAAGCCAGAAACATGTACTTTGCTGAAGTCTATAGTAGCAAGGCAGTTTCTTGTGGTTTTCATCACTAGTTGGTCAGAAAACAGCAACATGTCACTTTTAGTGTTTTCAGGGCCCGAAAAGCATTTTGACAGCATGTTGTCACTTAGGCTGTTACTTTTGTCCAGAAGCACTCAGAAACAAGTTTCCAAGCCAGAAACATGTACTTTGGCTGAAGTCTATAGTAGCAAGGCAGTTTCTTTGGTTTTCATCACTAGTTGGTCAGAAAACAGCAACATGTCACTTTTAGTGTTTTCAGGGCCTGAAAAGCATTTTGACAGCATGTTGTCACTTAGGCTGTTACTTTTGTCCAGAAGCACTCAGAAACGAGTTTCCAAGCCAGAAACATGTACTTTGCTGAAGTCTATAGTAGCAAGGCAGTTTCTTCTGGTTTTCATCACTAGTTGGTCAGAAAACAGCAACATGTCACTTTTAGTGTTTTCAGGGCCGAAAAGCATTTTGACAGCATGTTGTCACTTAGGCTGTTACTTTTCACCAGAAGCACTCAGAAACGAGTTTCCAAGCCAGAAACATGTACTTTGCTGAAGTCTATAGTAGCAAGGCAGTTTCTTGTGGTTTTCATCACTAGTTGGTCAGAAAACAGCAACATGTCACTTTTAGTGTTTTCAGGGCCCGAAAAGCATTTTGACAGCATGTTGTCACTTAGGCTGTTACTTTTGTCCAGAAGCACTCAGAAACAAGTTTCCAAGCCAGAAACATGTACTTTGCTGAAGTCTATAGTAGCAAGGCAGTTTCTTGTGGTTTTCATCACTAGTTGGTCAGAAAACAGCAACATGTCACTTTTAGTGTTTTCAGGGCCCGAAAAGCATTTTGACAGCATCTTGTCACTTAGGCTGTTACTTTTGTCCAGAAGCACTCAGAAACAAGTTTCCAAGCAGAAACATGTACTTTGCTGAAGTCTATAGTAGCAAGGCAGTTTCTTGTGGTTTTCATCACTAGTTGGTCAGAAAACAGCAACATGTCACTTTTAGTGTTTTCAGGGCCTGAAAGCATTTTGACAGCATGTTGTCACTTAGGCTGTTACTTTTCACCAGAAGCACTCAGAAACGAGTTTCCAAGCCAGAAACATGTACTTTGCTGAAGTCTATAGTAGCAAGGCAGTTTCTTGTGGTTTTCATCACTAGTTGGTCAGAAAACAGCAACATGTCACTTTTAGTGTTTTCAGGGCCCGAAAAGCATTTTGACAGCATCTTGTCACTTAGGCTGTTACTTTTGTCCAGAAGCACTCAGAAACAAGTTTCCAAGCCAGAAACATGTACTTTGCTGAAGTCTATAGTAGCAAGGCAGTTTCTTGTGGTTTTCATCACTAGTTGGTCAGAAAACAGCAACATGTCACTTTTAGTGTTTTCAGGGCCCGAAAAGCATTTTGACAGCATCTTGTCACTTAGGCTGTTACTTTTGTCCAGAAGCACTCAGAAACAAGTTTCCAAGCCAGAAACATGTACTTTGCTGAAGTCTACAGTAGCAAGGCAGTTTCTTCCTGGTTTTCATCACTAGTTGGTCAGAAAACAGCAACATGTCACTTTTAGTGTTTTCAGGGCCTGAAAAGCATTTTGACAGCATGTTGTCACTTAGACTGTTACTTTTGTCCAGAAGCACTCAGAAACATATTTCCAAGCCAGAAACATGTGGTTTGCTGAAGTCGATAGTAGCAAGGCAGGTTCCTGTGGTTTCCCTCACTAGTTGGTGAGAGAACAGCATCATGTCACTTTTAGTGTTTTCAGGCACAGAAAAGCATTTTGAGAGCATGTTGTCACTTAGGCTGTTACTTTTCACCAGAAGCACTCAGAAACGAGTTTCCAAGCCAGAAACATGTACTTTGCTGAAGTCTATAGTAGCAAGGCAGTTTCTTGTGGTTTTCATCACTAGTTGGTCAGAAAACAGCAACATGTCACTTTTAGTGTTTTCAGGCCTGAAAAGCATTTTGACAGCATGTTGTCACTTAGGCTGTTACTTTTGTCCAGAAGCACTCAGAAACAAGTTTCCAAGCCAGAAACATGTACTTTGCTGAAGTCTATAGTAGCAAGGCAGTTTCTTGTGGTTTTCATCACTAGTTGGTCAGAAAACAGCAACATGTCACTTTTAGTGTTTTCAGGGCCCGAAAAGCATTTTGACAGCATGTTGTCACTTAGGCTGTTACTTTTGTCCAGAAGCACTCAGAAACAAGTTTCCAAGCCAGAAACATGTACTTTGCTGAAGTCTATAGTAGCAAGGCAGTTTCTTGTGGTTTTCATCACTAGTTGGTCAGAAAACAGCAACATGTCACTTTTAGTGTTTTCAGGGCCGAAAAGCATTTTGACAGCATCTTGTCACTTAGGCTGTTACTATTTGTCCAGAAGCACTCAGAAACAAGTTTCCAAGCCAGAAACATGTACTTTGCTGAAGTCTATAGTAGCAAGGCAGTTTCTTGTGGTTTTCATCACTAGTTGGTCAGAAAACAGCAACATGTCACTTTTAGTGTTTTCAGGGCCTGAAAAGCATTTTGACAGCATGTTGTCACTTAGGCTGTTACTTTTCACCAGAAGCACTCAGAAACGAGTTTCCAAGCCAGAAACATGTACTTTGCTGAAGTCTATAGTAGCAAGGCAGTTTCTTGTGGTTTTCATCACTAGTTGGTCAGAAAACAGCAACATGTCACTTTTAGTGTTTTCAGGGCCCGAAAAGCATTTTGACAGCATCTTGTCACTTAGGCTGTTACTTTTGTCCAGAAGCACTCAGAAACAAGTTTCCAAGCCAGAAACATGTACTTTGCTGAAGTCTATAGTAGCAAGGCAGTTTCTTGTGGTTTTCATCACTAGTTGGTCAGAAAACAGCAACATGTCACTTTTAGTGTTTTCAGGGCCCGAAAAGCATTTTGACAGCATCTTGTCACTTAGGCTGTTACTTTTGTCCAGAAGCACTCAGAAAACAAGTTTCCAAGCCAGAAACATGTACTTTGCTGAAGTCCTACAGTAGCAAGGCAGTTTCTTCTGGTTTTCATCACTAGTTGGTCAGAAAACAGCAACATGTCACTTTTAGTGTTTTCAGGGCCGAAAAGCATTTTGACAGCATGTTGTCACTTAGGCTGTTACTTTTCACCAGAAGCACTCAGAAACGAGTTTCCAAGCCAGAAACATGTACTTTGCTGAAGTCTATAGTAGCAAGGCAGTTTCTTCTGGTTTTCATCACTAGTTGGTCAGAAAACAGCAACATGTCACTTTTAGTGTTTTCAGGGCCCGAAAAGCATTTTGACAGCATCTTGTCACTTAGGCTGTTACTTTTGTCCAGAAGCACTCAGAAACAAGTTTCCAAGCCAGAAACATGTACTTTGCTGAAGTCTATAGTAGCAAGGCAGTTTCTTCTGGTTTTCATCACTAGTTGCTCAGAAAACAGCAACATGTCACTTTTAGTGTTTTCAGGGCCCGAAAAGCATTTTGACAGCATGTTGTCACTTAGGCTGTTACTTTTCACCAGAAGCACTCAGAAACGAGTTTCCAAGCCAGAAACATGTACTTTGCTGAAGTCTATAGTACCAAGGCAGTTTCTTCTGTTTTCATCACTAGTTGGTCAGAAAACAGCAACATGTCACTTTTAGTGTTTTCAGGGCCTGAAAAGCATTTTGACAGCATGTTGTCACTTAGACTGTTACTTTTCACCAGAAGCACTCAGAAACGAGTTTCCAAGCCAGAAACATGTACTTTGCTGAAGTCTACAGTAGCAAGGCAGTTTCTTCTGGTTTTCATCACTAGTTGGTCAGAAAACAGCAACATGTCACTTTTAGTGTTTTCAGGGCCCGAAAAGCATTTTGACAGCATGTTGTCACTTAGGCTGTTACTTTTGTCCAGAAGCCCTCAGAAACAAGTTTCCAAGCCAGAAACATGTACTTTGGTGAAGTCTACAGTAGCAAGGCAGTTTCTTCTGGTTTTCATCACTAGTTGGTCAGAAAACAGCAACATGTCACTTTTAGTGTTTTCAGGGCCCGAAAAGCATTTTGACAGCATGTTGTCACTTAGGCTGTTACTTTTCACCAGAAGCACTCAGAAACGAGTTTCCAAGCCAGAAACATGTACTTTGCTGAAGTCTATAGTAGCAAGGCAGTTTCTTGTGGTTTTCATCACTAGTTGGTCAGAAAACAGCAACATGTCACTTTTAGTGTTTTCAGGGCCCGAAAAGCATTTTGACAGCATGTTGTCACTTAGGCTGTTACTTTTGTCCAGAAGCACTCAGAAACAAGTTTCCAAGCCAGAAACATGTACTTTGCTGAAGTCTATAGTAGCAAGGCAGTTTCTTGTGGTTTTCATCACTAGTTGGTCAGAAAACAGCAACATGTCACTTTTAGTGTTTTCAGGGCCTGAAAAGCATTTTGACAGCATGTTGTCACTTAGGCTGTTACTTTTCACCAGAAGCACTCAGAAACGAGTTTCCAAGCCAGAAACATGTACTTTGCTGAAGTCTATAGTAGCAAGGCAGTTTCTTGTGGTTTTCATCACTAGTTGGTCAGAAAACAGCAACATGTCACTTTTAGTGTTTTCAGGGCCCGAAAAGCATTTTGACAGCATGTTGTCACTTAGGCTGTTACTTTTCACCAGAAGCACTCAGAAACGAGTTTCCAAGCCAGAAACATGTACTTTGCTGAAGTCTATAGTACCAAGGCAGTTTCTTCTGGTTTTCATCACTAGTTGGTCAGAAAACAGCAACATGTCACTTTTAGTGTTTTCAGGGCCTGAAAAGCATTTTGACAGCATGTTGTCACTTAGGCTGTTACTTTTGTCCAGAAGCACTCAGAAACAAGTTTCCAAGCCAGAAAACATGTACTTTGCTGAAGTCTATAGTAGCAAGGCAGTTTCTTGTGGTTTTCATCACTAGTTGGTCAGAAAACAGCAACATGTCACTTTTAGTGTTTTCAGGGCTCTAAAACCATTTTGACAGCATGTTGTCACTTAGGCTGTTACTTTCACCAGAAGCACTCAGAAACGAGTTTCCAAGCCAGAAACATGTACTTTGCTGAAGTCTACAGTAGCAAGGCAGTTTCTTCTGGTTTTCATCACTAGTTGGTCAGAAAACAGCAACATGTCACTTTTAGTGTTTTCAGGGCCCGAAAAGCATTTGACAGCATGTTGTCACTTAGGCTGTTACTTTTGTCCAGAAGCACTCAGAAACAAGTTTCCAAGCCAGAAACATGTACTTTGCTGAAGTCTATAGTAGCAAGGCAGTTTCTTGTGGTTTTCATCACTAGTTGGTCAGAAAACAGCAACATGTCACTTTTGAGTGTTTTCAGGGCCCGAAAAGCATTTTGACAGCATGTTGTCACTTAGGCTGTTACTTTTGTCCAGAAGCACTCAGAAACAAGTTTCCAAGCCAGAAACATGTACTTTGCTGAAGTCTATAGTAGCAAGGCAGTTTCTTGTGGTTTTCATCACTAGTTGGTCAGAAAACAGCAACATGTCTATCTTTTAGTGTTTTCAGGGCCCGAAAAGCATTTTGACAGCATGTTGTCACTTAGGCTGTTACTTTTGTCCAGAAGCACTCAGAAACAAGTTTCCAAGCCAGAAACATGTACTTTGCTGAAGTCTATAGTAGCAAGGCAGTTTCTTGTGGTTTTCATCACTAGTTGGTCAGAAAACAGCAACATGTCACTTTTAGTGTTTTCAGGGCTCTAAAACCATTTTGACAGCATGTTGTCACTTAGGCTGTTACTTTTCACCAGAAGCACTCAGAAACGAGTTTCCAAGCCAGAAACATGTACTTTGCTGAAGTCTACAGTAGCAAGGCAGTTTCTTCTGGTTTTCATCACTAGTTGGTCAGAAAACAGCAACATGTCACTTTTAGTGTTTTCAGGGCCCGAAAAGCATTTTGACAGCATCTTGTCACTTAGGCTGTTACTTTTGTCCAGAAGCACTCAGAAACAAGTTTCCAAGCCAGAAACATGTACTTTGCTGAAGTCTATAGTAGCAAGGCAGTTTCTTGTGGTTTTCATCACTAGTTGGTCAGAAAACAGCAACATGTCACTTTTAGTGTTTTCAGGGCCCGAAAAGCATTTTGACAGCATCTTGTCACTTAGGCTGTTACTTTTGTCCAGAAGCACTCAGAAAACAAGTTTCCAAGCCAGAAACATGTACTTTGCTGAAGTCTACAGTAGCAAGGCAGTTTTCTTCTGGTTTTCATCACTAGTTGGTCAGAAAACAGCAACATGTCACTTTTAGTGTTTTCAGGGCCTGAAAAGCATTTTGACAGCATGTTGTCACTTAGACTGTTACTTTTGTCCAGAAGCACTCAGAAACATATTTCCAAGCCAGAAACATGTGGTTTGCTGAAGTCGATAGTAGCAAGGCAGGTTCCTGTGGTTTCCCTCACTAGTTGGTGAGAGAACAGCATCATGTCACTTTTAGTGTTTTCAGGCACAGAAAAGCATTTTGAGAGCATGTTGTCACTTAGGCTGTTACTTTTCACCAGAAGCACTCAGAAACGAGTTTCCAAGCCAGAAACATGTACTTTGCTGAAGTCTATAGTAGCAAGGCAGTTTCTTGTGGTTTTCATCACTAGTTGGTCAGAAAACAGCAACATGTCACTTTTAGTGTTTTCAGGGCCTGAAAAGCATTTTGACAGCATGTTGTCACTTAGGCTGTTACTTTTGTCCAGAAGCACTCAGAAACAAGTTTCCAAGCCAGAAACATGTACTTTGCTGAAGTCTATAGTAGCAAGGCAGTTTCTTGTGGTTTTCATCACTAGTTGGTCAGAAAACAGCAACATGTCACTTTTAGTGTTTTCAGGGCCCGAAAAGCATTTTGACAGCATGTTGTCACTTAGGCTGTTACTTTTGTCCAGAAGCACTCAGAAACAAGTTTCCAAGCCAGAAACATGTACTTTGCTGAAGTCTATAGTAGCAAGGCAGTTTCTTGTGGTTTTCATCACTAGTTGGTCAGAAAACAGCAACATGTCACTTTTAGTGTTTTCAGGGCCCGAAAAGCATTTTGACAGCATCTTGTCACTTAGGCTGTTACTTTTGTCCAGAAGCACTCAGAAACAAGTTTCAAGCCAGAAACATGTACTTTGCTGAAGTCTATAGTAGCAAGGCAGTTTCTTGTGGTTTTCATCACTAGTTGGTCAGAAAACAGCAACATGTCACTTTTAGTGTTTTCAGGGCCTGAAAAGCATTTTGACAGCATGTTGTCACTTAGGCTGTTACTTTTCACCAGAAGCACTCAGAAACGAGTTTCCAAGCCAGAAACATGTACTTTGCTGAAGTCTATAGTAGCAAGGCAGTTTCTTGTGGTTTTCATCACTAGTTGGTCAGAAAACAGCAACATGTCACTTTTAGTGTTTTCAGGGCCCGAAAAGCATTTTGACAGCATCTTGTCACTTAGGCTGTTACTTTTGTCCAGAAGCACTCAGAAACAAGTTTCCAAGCCAGAAACATGTACTTTGCTGAAGTCTATAGTAGCAAGGCAGTTTCTTGTGGTTTTCATCACTAGTTGGTCAGAAAACAGCAACATGTCACTTTTAGTGTTTTCAGGGCCCGAAAAGCATTTTGACAGCATCTTGTCACTTAGGCTGTTACTTTTGTCCAGAAGCACTCAGAAACAAGTTTCCAAGCCAGAAACATGTACTTTGCTGAAGTCTACAGTAGCAAGGCAGTTTCTTCTGGTTTTCATCACTAGTTGGTCAGAAAACAGCAACATGTCACTTTTAGTGTTTTCAGGGCCCGAAAAGCATTTTGACAGCATGTTGTCACTTAGGCTGTTACTTTTCACCAGAAGCACTCAGAAACGAGTTTCCAAGCCAGAAACATGTACTTTGCTGAAGTCTATAGTAGCAAGGCAGTTTCTTCTGGTTTTCATCACTAGTTGGTCAGAAAACAGCAACATGTCACTTTTAGTGTTTTCAGGGCCCGAAAAGCATTTTGACAGCATCTTGTCACTTAGGCTGTTACTTTTGTCCAGAAGCACTCAGAAACAAGTTTCCAAGCCAGAAACATGTACTTTGCTGAAGTCTATAGTAGCAAGGCAGTTTCTTCTGGTTTTCATCACTAGTTGCTCAGAAAACAGCAACATGTCACTTTTAGTGTTTTCAGGGCCCGAAAAGCATTTTGACAGCATGTTGTCACTTAGGCTGTTACTTTTCACCAGAAGCACTCAGAAACGAGTTTCCAAGCCAGAAACATGTACTTTGCTGAAGTCTATAGTACCAAGGCAGTTTCTTCTGGTTTTCATCACTAGTTGGTCAGAAAACAGCAACATGTCACTTTTAGTGTTTTCAGGGCCTGAAAAGCATTTTGACAGCATGTTGTCACTTAGACTGTTACTTTTCACCAGAAGCACTCAGAAACGAGTTTCCAAGCCAGAAACATGTACTTTGCTGAAGTCTACAGTAGCAAGGCAGTTTCTTCTGGTTTTCATCACTAGTTGGTCAGAAAACAGCAACATGTCACTTTTAGTGTTTTCAGGGGCCCGAAAAGCATTTTGACAGCATGTTGTCACTTAGGCTGTTACTTTTGTCCAGAAGCCCTCAGAAACAAGTTTCCAAGCCAGAAACATGTACTTTGGTGAAGTCTACAGTAGCAAGGCAGTTTCTTCTGGTTTTCATCACTAGTTGGTCAGAAAACAGCAACATGTCACTTTTAGCTGTTTTCAGGGCCCGAAAAGCATTTTGACAGCATGTTGTCACTTAGGCTGTTACTTTTCACCAGAAGCACTCAGAAACGAGTTTCCAAGCCAGAAACATGTACTTTGCTGAAGTCTATAGTAGCAAGGCAGTTTCTTGTGGTTTTCATCACTAGTTGGTCAGAAAACAGCAACATGTCACTTTTAGTGTTTTCAGGGCCGAAAAGCATTTTGACAGCATGTTGTCACTTAGGCTGTTACTTTTGTCCAGAAGCACTCAGAAACAAGTTTCCAAGCCAGAAACATGTACTTTGCTGAAGTCTATAGTAGCAAGGCAGTTTCTTGTGGTTTTCATCACTAGTTGGTCAGAAAACAGCAACATGTCACTTTTAGTGTTTTCAGGGCCTGAAAAGCATTTTGACAGCATGTTGTCACTTAGGCTGTTACTTTTGTCCAGAAGCACTCAGAAACAAGTTTCCAAGCCAGAAACATGTACTTTGCTGAAGTCTATAGTAGCAAGGCAGTTTCTTGTGGTTTTCATCACTAGTTGGTCAGAAAACAGCAACATGTCACTTTTAGTGTTTTCAGGGCCTGAAAAGCATTTTGACAGCATGTTGTCACTTAGGCTGTTACTTTTCACCAGAAGCACTCAGAAACGAGTTTCCAAGCCAGAAACATGTACTTTGCTGAAGTCTATAGTAGCAAGGCAGTTTCTTGTGGTTTTCATCACTAGTTGGTCAGAAAACAGCAACATGTCACTTTTAGTGTTTTCAGGGCCGAAAAGCATTTTGACAGCATGTTGTCACTTAGGCTGTTACTTTTGTCCAGAAGCACTCAGAAACAAGTTTCCAAGCCAGAAACATGTACTTTGCTGAAGTCTATAGTAGCAAGGCAGTTTCTTGTGGTTTTCATCACTAGTTGGTCAGAAAACAGCAACATGTCACTTTTAGTGTTTTCAGGGCCCGAAAAGCATTTTGACAGCATGTTGTCACTTAGGCTGTTACTTTTGTCCAGAAGCACTCAGAAACAAGTTTTCCAAGCCAGAAACATGTACTTTGCTGAAGTCTATAGTAGCAAGGCAGTTTCTTGTGGTTTTCATCACTAGTTGGTCAGAAAACAGCAACATGTCACTTTTAGTGTTTTCAGGGCCTGAAAAGCATTTTGACAGCATGTTGTCACTTAGGCTGTTACTTTTGTCCAGAAGCACTCAGAAACAAGTTTCCAAGCCAGAAACATGTACTTTGCTGAAGTCTATAGTAGCAAGGCAGTTTCTTGTGGTTTTCATCACTAGTTGGTCAGAAAACAGCAACATGTCACTTTTAGTGTTTTCAGGGCCTGAAAAGCATTTTGACAGCATGTTGTCACTTAGGCTGTTACTTTTGTCCAGAAGCACTCAGAAACAAGTTTCCAAGCCAGAACATGTACTTTGCTGAAGTCTATAGTAGCAAGGCAGTTTCTTGTGGTTTTCATCACTAGTTGGTCAGAAAACAGCAACATGTCACTTTTAGTGTTTTCAGGGCCCGAAAAGCATTTTGACAGCATGTTGTCACTTAGGCTGTTACTTTTGTCCAGAAGCACTCAGAAACAAGTTTCCAAGCCAGAAACATGTACTTTGCTGAAGTCTATAGTAGCAAGGCAGTTTCTTCTGGTTTTCATCACTAGTTGGTCAGAAAACAGCAACATGTCACTTTTAGTGTTTTCAGGGCTCTAAAAGCATTTTGACAGCATGTTGTCACTTAGGCTGTTACTTTTGTCCAGAAGCACTCAGAAACAAGTTTCCAAGCCAGAAACATGTACTTTGCTGAAGTCTATAGTAGCAAGGCAGTTTCTTGTGGTTTTCATCACTAGTTGGTCAGAAAACAGCAACATGTCACTTTTAGTGTTTTCAGGGCCTGAAAAGCATTTTGACAGCATGTTGTCACTTAGGCTGTTACTTTTCACCAGAAGCACTCAGAAACGAGTTTCCAAGCCAGAAACATGTACTTTGCTGAAGTCTATAGTAGCAAGGCAGTTTCTTGTGGTTTTCATCACTAGTTGGTCAGAAAACAGCAACATGTCACTTTTAGTGTTTTCAGGGCCCGAAAAGCATTTTGACAGCATGTTGTCACTTAGGCTGTTACTTTTCACCAGAAGCACTCAGAAACGAGTTTCCAAGCCAGAAACATGTACTTTGCTGAAGTCTATAGTACCAAGGCAGTTTCTTCTGGTTTTCATCACTAGTTGGTCAGAAAACAGCAACATGTCACTTTTAGTGTTTTCAGGGCCTGAAAAGCATTTTGACAGCATGTTGTCACTTAGGCTGTTACTTTTGTCCAGAAGCACTCAGAAACAAGTTTCCAAGCCAGAAACATGTACTTTGCTGAAGTCTATAGTAGCAAGGCAGTTTCTTGTGGTTTTCATCACTAGTTGGTCAGAAAACAGCAACATGTCACTTTTAGTGTTTTCAGGGCTCTAAAACCATTTTGACAGCATGTTGTCACTTAGGCTGTTACTTTTCACCAGAAGCACTCAGAAACGAGTTTCCAAGCCAGAAACATGTACTTTGCTGAAGTCTACAGTAGCAAGGCAGTTTCTTCTGGTTTTCATCACTAGTTGGTCAGAAAACAGCAACATGTCACTTTTAGTGTTTTCAGGGCCCGAAAAGCATTTTGACAGCATGTTGTCACTTAGGCTGTTACTTTTGTCCAGAAGCACTCAGAAACAAGTTTCCAAGCCAGAAACATGTACTTTGCTGAAGTCTATAGTAGCAAGGCAGTTTCTTGTGGTTTTCATCACTAGTTGGTCAGAAAACAGCAACATGTCACTTTTAGTGTTTTCAGGGCCCGAAAAGCATTTTGACAGCATGTTGTCACTTAGGCTGTTACTTTTGTCCAGAAGCACTCAGAAACAAGTTTCCAAGCCAGAAACATGTACTTTGCTGAAGTCTATAGTAGCAAGGCAGTTTCTTGTGGTTTTCATCACTAGTTGGTCAGAAAACAGCAACATGTCACTTTTAGTGTTTTCAGGGCCCGAAAAGCATTTTGACAGCATGTTGTCACTTAGGCTGTTACTTTTGTCCAGAAGCACTCAGAAACAAGTTTCCAAGCCAGAAACATGTACTTTGCTGAAGTCTATAGTAGCAAGGCAGTTTCTTGTGGTTTTCATCACTAGTTGGTCAGAAAACAGCAACATGTCACTTTTAGTGTTTTCAGGGCTCTAAAACCATTTTGACAGCATGTTGTCACTTAGGCTGTTACTTTTCACCAGAAGCACTCAGAAACGAGTTTCCAAGCCAGAAACATGTACTTTGCTGAAGTCTACAGTAGCAAGGCAGTTTCTTCTGGTTTTCATCACTAGTTGGTCAGAAAACAGCAACATGTCACTTTTAGTGTTTTCAGGGCCCGAAAAGCATTTTGACAGCATGTTGTCACTTAGGCTGTTACTTTTGTCCAGAAGCACTCAGAAACAAGTTTCCAAGCCAGAAACATGTACTTTGCTGAAGTCTATAGTAGCAAGGCAGTTTCTTGTGGTTTTCATCACTAGTTGGTCAGAAAACAGCAACATGTCACTTTTAGTGTTTTCAGGGCCCGAAAAGCATTTTGACAGCATGTTGTCACTTAGGCTGTTACTTTTGTCCAGAAGCACTCAGAAACAAGTTTCCAAGCCAGAAACATGTACTTTGCTGAAGTCTATAGTAGCAAGGCAGTTTCTTCTGGTTTACATCACTAGTTGGTCAGAAAACAGCAACATGTCACTTTTAGTGTTTTCAGGGCCCGAAAAGCATTTTGACAGCATGTTGTCACTTAGGCTGTTACTTTTCACCAGAAGCACTCAGAAACGAGTTTCCAAGCCAGAAACATGTACTTTGCTGAAGTCTATAGTAGCAAGGCAGTTTCTTGTGGTTTTCATCACTAGTTGGTCAGAAAACAGCAACATGTCACTTTTAGTGTTTTCAGGGCCCGAAAAGCATTTTGACAGCATGTTGTCACTTAGGCTGTTACTTTTGTCCAGAAGCCCTCAGAAACAAGTTTCCAAGCCAGAAACATGTACTTTGCTGAAGTCTATAGTAGCAAGGCAGTTTCTTGTGGTTTTCATCACTAGTTGGTCAGAAAACAGCAACATGTCACTTTTAGTGTTTTCAGGGCCCGAAAAGCATTTTGACAGCATGTTGTCACTTAGGCTGTTACTTTTGTCCAGAAGCACTCAGAAACAAGTTTCCAAGCCAGAAACATGTACTTTGCTGAAGTCTATAGTAGCAAGGCAGTTTCTTCTGGTTTTCATCACTAGTTGGTCAGAAAACAGCAACATGTCACTTTTAGTGTTTTCAGGGCCGAAAAGCATTTTGACAGCATGTTGTCACTTAGGCTGTTACTTTTCACCAGAAGCACTCAGAAACGAGTTTCCAAGCCAGAAACATGTACTTTGCTGAAGTCTATAGTAGCAAGGCAGTTTCTTGTGGTTTTCATCACTAGTTGGTCAGAAAACAGCAACATGTCACTTTTAGTGTTTTCAGGGCCCGAAAAGCATTTTGACAGCATGTTGTCACTTAGGCTGTTACTTTTGTCCAGAAGCCCTCAGAAACAAGTTTCCAAGCCAGAAACATGTACTTTGGTGAAGTCTACAGTAGCAAGGCAGTTTCTTCTGGTTTTCATCACTAGTTGGTCAGAAAACAGCAACATGTCACTTTTAGTGTTTTCAGGGCCCGAAAAGCATTTTGACAGCATGTTGTCACTTAGGCTGTTACTTTTCACCAGAAGCACTCAGAAACGAGTTTCCAAGCCAGAAACATGTACTTTGCTGAAGTCTATAGTAGCAAGGCAGTTTCTTCTGGTTTTCATCACTAGTTGGTCAGAAAACAGCAACATGTCACTTTTAGTGTTTTCAGGGCCCGAAAAGCATTTTGACAGCATGTTGTCACTTAGGCTGTTACTTTTGTCCAGAAGCCCTCAGAAACAAGTTTCCAAGCCAGAAACATGTACTTTGGTGAAGTCTACAGTAGCAAGGCAGTTTCTTCTGGTTTTCATCACTAGTTGGTCAGAAAACAGCAACATGTCACTTTTAGTGTTTTCAGGGCCCGAAAAGCATTTTGACAGCATCTTGTCACTTAGGCTGTTACTTTTGTCCAGAAGCACTCAGAAACAAGTTTCCAAGCCAGAAACATGTACTTTGCTGAAGTCTATAGTAGCAAGGCAGTTTCTTCTGGTTTTCATCACTAGTTGCTCAGAAAACAGCAACATGTCACTTTTAGTGTTTTCAGGGCCCGAAAAGCATTTTGACAGCATGTTGTCACTTAGGCTGTTACTTTTCACCAGAAGCACTCAGAAACGAGTTTCCAAGCCAGAAACATGTACTTTGCTGAAGTCTATAGTACCAAGGCAGTTTCTTCTGGTTTTCATCACTAGTTGGTCAGAAAACAGCAACATGTCACTTTTAGTGTTTTCAGGGCCTGAAAAGCATTTTGACAGCATGTTGTCACTTAGACTGTTACTTTTCACCAGAAGCACTCAGAAACGAGTTTCCAAGCCAGAAACATGTACTTTGCTGAAGTCTACAGTAGCAAGGCAGTTTCTTCTGGTTTTCATCACTAGTTGGTCAGAAAACAGCAACATGTCACTTTTAGTGTTTTCAGGGCCCGAAAAGCATTTTGACAGCATGTTGTCACTTAGGCTGTTACTTTTGTCCAGAAGCCCTCAGAAACAAGTTTCCAAGCCAGAAACATGTACTTTGGTGAAGTCTACAGTAGCAAGGCAGTTTCTTCTGGTTTTCATCACTAGTTGGTCAGAAAACAGCAACATGTCACTTTTAGTGTTTTCAGGGCCCGAAAAGCATTTTGACAGCATGTTGTCACTTAGGCTGTTACTTTTCACCAGAAGCACTCAGAAACGAGTTTCCAAGCCAGAAACATGTACTTTGCTGAAGTCTATAGTAGCAAGGCAGTTTCTTGTGGTTTTCATCACTAGTTGGTCAGAAAACAGCAACATGTCACTTTTAGTGTTTTCAGGGCCCGAAAAGCATTTTGACAGCATGTTGTCACTTAGGCTGTTACTTTTGTCCAGAAGCCCTCAGAAACAAGTTTCCAAGCCAGAAACATGTACTTTGGTGAAGTCTACAGTAGCAAGGCAGTTTCTTCTGGTTTTCATCACTAGTTGGTCAGAAAACAGCAACATGTCACTTTTAGTGTTTTCAGGGCCCGAAAAGCATTTTGACAGCATGTTGTCACTTAGGCTGTTACTTTTGTCCAGAAGCACTCAGAAACGAGTTTCCAAGCCAGAAACATGTACTTTGCTGAAGTCTATAGTAGCAAGGCAGTTTCTTCTGGTTTTCATCACTAGTTGGTCAGAAAACAGCAACATGTCACTTTTAGTGTTTTCAGGGCCCGAAAAGCATTTTGACAGCATGTTGTCACTTAGGCTGTTACTTTTGTCCAGAAGCCCTCAGAAACAAGTTTCCAAGCCAGAAACATGTACTTTGGTGAAGTCTACAGTAGCAAGGCAGTTTCTTCTGGTTTTCATCACTAGTTGGTCAGAAAACAGCAACATGTCACTTTTAGTGTTTTCAGGGCCCGAAAAGCATTTTGACAGCATCTTGTCACTTAGGCTGTTACTTTTGTCCAGAAGCACTCAGAAACAAGTTTCCAAGCCAGAAACATGTACTTTGCTGAAGTCTATAGTAGCAAGGCAGTTTCTTCTGGTTTTCATCACTAGTTGCTCAGAAAACAGCAACATGTCACTTTTAGTGTTTTCAGGGCCCGAAAAGCATTTTGACAGCATGTTGTCACTTAGGCTGTTACTTTTCACCAGAAGCACTCAGAAACGAGTTTCCAAGCCAGAAACATGTACTTTGCTGAAGTCTATAGTAGCAAGGCAGTTTCTTCTGGTTTTCATCACTAGTTGGTCAGAAAACAGCAACATGTCACTTTTAGTGTTTTCAGGGCTCTAAAAGCATTTTGACAGCATGTTGTCACTTAGGCTGTTACTTTTGTCCAGAAGCACTCAGAAACAAGTTTCCAAGCCAGAAACATGTACTTTGCTGAAGTCTATAGTAGCAAGGCAGTTTCTTGTGGTTTTCATCACTAGTTGGTCAGAAAACAGCAACATGTCACTTTTAGTGTTTTCAGGGCCTGAAAAGCATTTTGACAGCATGTTGTCACTTAGGCTGTTACTTTTCACCAGAAGCACTCAGAAACGAGTTTCCAAGCCAGAAACATGTACTTTGCTGAAGTCTATAGTAGCAAGGCAGTTTCTTGTGGTTTTCATCACTAGTTGGTCAGAAAACAGCAACATGTCACTTTTAGTGTTTTCAGGGCCCGAAAAGCATTTTGACAGCATGTTGTCACTTAGGCTGTTACTTTTCACCAGAAGCACTCAGAAACGAGTTTCCAAGCCAGAAACATGTACTTTGCTGAAGTCTATAGTACCAAGGCAGTTTCTTCTGGTTTTCATCACTAGTTGGTCAGAAAACAGCAACATGTCACTTTTAGTGTTTTCAGGGCCTGAAAAGCATTTTGACAGCATGTTGTCACTTAGGCTGTTACTTTTGTCCAGAAGCACTCAGAAACAAGTTTCCAAGCCAGAAACATGTACTTTGCTGAAGTCTATAGTAGCAAGGCAGTTTCTTGTGGTTTTCATCACTAGTTGGTCAGAAAACAGCAACATGTCACTTTTAGTGTTTTCAGGGCTCTAAAACCATTTTGACAGCATGTTGTCACTTAGGCTGTTACTTTTCACCAGAAGCACTCAGAAACGAGTTTCCAAGCCAGAAACATGTACTTTGCTGAAGTCTACAGTAGCAAGGCAGTTTCTTCTGGTTTTCATCACTAGTTGGTCAGAAAACAGCAACATGTCACTTTTAGTGTTTTCAGGGCCCGAAAAGCATTTTGACAGCATGTTGTCACTTAGGCTGTTACTTTTGTCCAGAAGCACTCAGAAACAAGTTTCCAAGCCAGAAACATGTACTTTGCTGAAGTCTATAGTAGCAAGGCAGTTTCTTGTGGTTTTCATCACTAGTTGGTCAGAAAACAGCAACATGTCACTTTTAGTGTTTTCAGGGCCCGAAAAGCATTTTGACAGCATGTTGTCACTTAGGCTGTTACTTTTGTCCAGAAGCACTCAGAAACAAGTTTCCAAGCCAGAAACATGTACTTTGCTGAAGTCTATAGTAGCAAGGCAGTTTCTTCTGGTTTTCATCACTAGTTGCTCAGAAAACAGCAACATGTCACTTTTAGTGTTTTCAGGGCCCGAAAAGCATTTTGACAGCATGTTGTCACTTAGGCTGTTACTTTTGTCCAGAAGCACTCAGAAACAAGTTTCCAAGCCAGAAACATGTACTTTGCTGAAGTCTATAGTAGCAAGGCAGTTTCTTCTGGTTTTCATCACTAGTTGGTCAGAAAACAGCAACATGTCACTTTTAGTGTTTTCAGGGCCCGAAAAGCATTTTGACAGCATGTTGTCACTTAGGCTGTTACTTTTCACCAGAAGCACTCAGAAACGAGTTTCCAAGCCAGAAACATGTACTTTGCTGAAGTCTATAGTAGCAAGGCAGTTTCTTGTGGTTTTCATCACTAGTTGGTCAGAAAACAGCAACATGTCACTTTTAGTGTTTTCAGGGCCCGAAAAGCATTTTGACAGCATGTTGTCACTTAGGCTGTTACTTTTGTCCAGAAGCCCTCAGAAACAAGTTTCCAAGCCAGAAACATGTACTTTGGTGAAGTCTACAGTAGCAAGGCAGTTTCTTCTGGTTTTCATCACTAGTTGGTCAGAAAACAGCAACATGTCACTTTTAGTGTTTTCAGGGCCCGAAAAGCATTTTGACAGCATGTTGTCACTTAGGCTGTTACTTTTCACCAGAAGCACTCAGAAACGAGTTTCCAAGCCAGAAACATGTACTTTGCTGAAGTCTATAGTAGCAAGGCAGTTTCTTCTGGTTTTCATCACTAGTTGGTCAGAAAACAGCAACATGTCACTTTTAGTGTTTTCAGGGCCCGAAAAGCATTTTGACAGCATGTTGTCACTTAGGCTGTTACTTTTGTCCAGAAGCCCTCAGAAACAAGTTTCCAAGCCAGAAACATGTACTTTGGTGAAGTCTACAGTAGCAAGGCAGTTTCTTCTGGTTTTCATCACTAGTTGGTCAGAAAACAGCAACATGTCACTTTTAGTGTTTTCAGGGCCCGAAAAGCATTTTGACAGCATCTTGTCACTTAGGCTGTTACTTTTGTCCAGAAGCACTCAGAAACAAGTTTCCAAGCCAGAAACATGTACTTTGCTGAAGTCTATAGTAGCAAGGCAGTTTCTTCTGGTTTTCATCACTAGTTGCTCAGAAAACAGCAACATGTCACTTTTAGTGTTTTCAGGGCCCGAAAAGCATTTTGACAGCATGTTGTCACTTAGGCTGTTACTTTTCACCAGAAGCACTCAGAAACGAGTTTCCAAGCCAGAAACATGTACTTTGCTGAAGTCTATAGTACCAAGGCAGTTTCTTCTGGTTTTCATCACTAGTTGGTCAGAAAACAGCAACATGTCACTTTAGTGTTTTCAGGGCCTGAAAAGCATTTTGACAGCATGTTGTCACTTAGACTGTTACTTTTCACCAGAAGCACTCAGAAACGAGTTTCCAAGCCAGAAACATGTACTTTGCTGAAGTCTACAGTAGCAAGGCAGTTTCTTCTGGTTTTCATCACTAGTTGGTCAGAAAACAGCAACATGTCACTTTTAGTGTTTTCAGGGCCCGAAAAGCATTTTGACAGCATGTTGTCACTTAGGCTGTTACTTTTGTCCAGAAGCCCTCAGAAACAAGTTTCCAAGCCAGAAACATGTACTTTGGTGAAGTCTACAGTAGCAAGGCAGTTTCTTCTGGTTTTCATCACTAGTTGGTCAGAAAACAGCAACATGTCACTTTTAGTGTTTTCAGGGCCCGAAAAGCATTTTGACAGCATGTTGTCACTTAGGCTGTTACTTTTCACCAGAAGCACTCAGAAACGAGTTTCCAAGCCAGAAACATGTACTTTGCTGAAGTCTATAGTAGCAAGGCAGTTTCTTGTGGTTTTCATCACTAGTTGGTCAGAAAACAGCAACATGTCACTTTTAGTGTTTTCAGGGCCCGAAAAGCATTTTGACAGCATGTTGTCACTTAGGCTGTTACTTTTGTCCAGAAGCCCTCAGAAACAAGTTTCCAAGCCAGAAACATGTACTTTGGTGAAGTCTACAGTAGCAAGGCAGTTTCTTCTGGTTTTCATCACTAGTTGGTCAGAAAACAGCAACATGTCACTTTTAGTGTTTTCAGGGCCCGAAAAGCATTTTGACAGCATGTTGTCACTTAGGCTGTTACTTTTGTCCAGAAGCACTCAGAAACGAGTTTCCAAGCCAGAAACATGTACTTTGCTGAAGTCTATAGTAGCAAGGCAGTTTCTTCTGGTTTTCATCACTAGTTGGTCAGAAAACAGCAACATGTCACTTTTAGTGTTTTCAGGGCCCGAAAAGCATTTTGACAGCATGTTGTCACTTAGGCTGTTACTTTTGTCCAGAAGCCCTCAGAAACAAGTTTCCAAGCCAGAAACATGTACTTTGGTGAAGTCTACAGTAGCAAGGCAGTTTCTTCTGGTTTTCATCACTAGTTGGTCAGAAAACAGCAACATGTCACTTTTAGTGTTTTCAGGGGCCCGAAAAGCATTTTGACAGCATCTTGTCACTTAGGCTGTTACTTTTGTCCAGAAGCACTCAGAAACAAGTTTCCAAGCCAGAAACATGTACTTTGCTGAAGTCTATAGTAGCAAGGCAGTTTCTTCTGGTTTTCATCACTAGTTGCTCAGAAAACAGCAACATGTCACTTTTAGTGTTTTCAGGGCCCGAAAAGCATTTTGACAGCATGTTGTCACTTAGGCTGTTACTTTTCACCAGAAGCACTCAGAAACGAGTTTCCAAGCCAGAAACATGTACTTTGCTGAAGTCTATAGTAGCAAGGCAGTTTCTTCTGGTTTTCATCACTAGTTGGTCAGAAAACAGCAACATGTCACTTTTAGTGTTTTCAGGGCTCTAAAAGCATTTTGACAGCATGTTGTCACTTAGGCTGTTACTTTTGTCCAGAAGCACTCAGAAACAAGTTTCCAAGCCAGAAACATGTACTTTGCTGAAGTCTATAGTAGCAAGGCAGTTTCTTGTGGTTTTCATCACTAGTTGGTCAGAAAACAGCAACATGTCACTTTTAGTGTTTTCAGGGCCTGAAAAGCATTTTGACAGCATGTTGTCACTTAGGCTGTTACTTTTCACCAGAAGCACTCAGAAACGAGTTTCCAAGCCAGAAACATGTACTTTGCTGAAGTCTATAGTAGCAAGGCAGTTTCTTGTGGTTTTCATCACTAGTTGGTCAGAAAACAGCAACATGTCACTTTTAGTGTTTCAGGGCCCGAAAAGCATTTTGACAGCATGTTGTCACTTAGGCTGTTACTTTTCACCAGAAGCACTCAGAAACGAGTTTCCAAGCCAGAAACATGTACTTTGCTGAAGTCTATAGTACCAAGGCAGTTTCTTCTGGTTTTCATCACTAGTTGGTCAGAAAACAGCAACATGTCACTTTTAGTGTTTTCAGGGCCTGAAAAGCATTTTGACAGCATGTTGTCACTTAGGCTGTTACTTTTGTCCAGAAGCACTCAGAAACAAGTTTCCAAGCCAGAAACATGTACTTTGCTGAAGTCTATAGTAGCAAGGCAGTTTCTTCTGGTTTTCATCACTAGTTGGTCAGAAAACAGCAACATGTCACTTTTAGTGTTTTCAGGGCTCTAAAACCATTTTGACAGCATGTTGTCACTTAGGCTGTTACTTTTCACCAGAAGCACTCAGAAACGAGTTTCCAAGCCAGAAACATGTACTTTGCTGAAGTCTACAGTAGCAAGGCAGTTTCTTCTGGTTTTCATCACTAGTTGGTCAGAAAACAGCAACATGTCACTTTTAGTGTTTTCAGGGCCCGAAAAGCATTTTGACAGCATGTTGTCACTTAGGCTGTTACTTTTGTCCAGAAGCACTCAGAAACAAGTTTCCAAGCCAGAAACATGTACTTTGCTGAAGTCTATAGTAGCAAGGCAGTTTCTTGTGGTTTTCATCACTAGTTGGTCAGAAAACAGCAACATGTCACTTTTAGTGTTTTCAGGGCCCGAAAAGCATTTTGACAGCATGTTGTCACTTAGGCTGTTACTTTTGTCCAGAAGCACTCAGAAACAAGTTTCCAAGCCAGAAACATGTACTTTGCTGAAGTCTATAGTAGCAAGGCAGTTTCTTCTGGTTTTCATCACTAGTTGCTCAGAAAACAGCAACATGTCACTTTTAGTGTTTTCAGGGCCCGAAAAGCATTTTGACAGCATGTTGTCACTTAGGCTGTTACTTTTCACCAGAAGCACTCAGAAACGAGTTTCCAAGCCAGAAACATGTACTTTGCTGAAGTCTATAGTACCAAGGCAGTTTCTTCTGGTTTTCATCACTAGTTGGTCAGAAAACAGCAACATGTCACTTTTAGTGTTTTCAGGGCCCGAAAAGCATTTTGACAGCATGTTGTCACTTAGGCTGTTACTTTTCACCAGAAGCACTCAGAAACGAGTTTCCAAGCCAGAAACATGTACTTTGCTGAAGTCTATAGTAGCAAGGCAGTTTCTTCTGGTTTTCATCACTAGTTGGTCAGAAAACAGCAACATGTCACTTTTAGTGTTTTCAGGGCTCTAAAAGCATTTTGACAGCATGTTGTCACTTAGGCTGTTACTTTTGTCCAGAAGCACTCAGAAACAAGTTTCCAAGCCAGAAACATGTACTTTGCTGAAGTCTATAGTAGCAAGGCAGTTTCTTCTGGTTTTCATCACTAGTTGCTCAGAAAACAGCAACATGTCACTTTTAGTGTTTTCAGGGCCCGAAAAGCATTTTGACAGCATGTTGTCACTTAGGCTGTTACTTTTGTCCAGAAGCCCTCAGAAACAAGTTTCCAAGCCAGAAACATGTACTTTGGTGAAGTCTACAGTAGCAAGGCAGTTTCTTCTGGTTTTCATCACTAGTTGGTCAGAAAACAGCAACATGTCACTTTTAGTGTTTTCAGGGCCCGAAAAGCATTTTGACAGCATGTTGTCACTTAGGCTGTTACTTTTCACCAGAAGCACTCAGAAACGAGTTTCCAAGCCAGAAACATGTACTTTGCTGAAGTCTATAGTAGCAAGGCAGTTTCTTCTGGTTTTCATCACTAGTTGGTCAGAAAACAGCAACATGTCACTTTTAGTGTTTTCAGGGCCCGAAAAGCATTTTGACAGCATGTTGTCACTTAGGCTGTTACTTTTGTCCAGAAGCCCTCAGAAACAAGTTTCCAAGCCAGAAACATGTACTTTGGTGAAGTCTACAGTAGCAAGGCAGTTTCTTCTGGTTTTCATCACTAGTTGGTCAGAAAACAGCAACATGTCACTTTTAGTGTTTTCAGGGCCTGAAAAGCATTTTGACAGCATGTTGTCACTTAGACTGTTACTTTTCACCAGAAGCACTCAGAAACGAGTTTCCAAGCCAGAAACATGTACTTTGCTGAAGTCTACAGTAGCAAGGCAGTTTCTTCTGGTTTTCATCACTAGTTGGTCAGAAAACAGCAACATGTCACTTTTAGTGTTTTCAGGGCCCGAAAAGCATTTTGACAGCATGTTGTCACTTAGGCTGTTACTTTTGTCCAGAAGCCTCAGAAACAAGTTTCCAAGCCAGAAACATGTACTTTGCTGAAGTCTATAGTAGCAAGGCAGTTTCTTGTGGTTTTCATCACTAGTTGGTCAGAAAACAGCAACATGTCACTTTTAGTGTTTTCAGGGCTCTAAAACCATTTTGACAGCATGTTGTCACTTAGGCTGTTACTTTTCACCAGAAGCACTCAGAAACGAGTTTCCAAGCCAGAAACATGTACTTTGCTGAAGTCTACAGTAGCAAGGCAGTTTCTTCTGGTTTTCATCACTAGTTGGTCAGAAAACAGCAACATGTCACTTTTAGTGTTTTCAGGGCCCGAAAAGCATTTTGACAGCATGTTGTCACTTAGGCTGTTACTTTTGTCCAGAAGCACTCAGAAACAAGTTTCCAAGCCAGAAACATGTACTTTGCTGAAGTCTATAGTAGCAAGGCAGTTTCTTGTGGTTTTCATCACTAGTTGGTCAGAAAACAGCAACATGTCACTTTTAGTGTTTTCAGGGCCCGAAAAGCATTTTGACAGCATGTTGTCACTTAGGCTGTTACTTTTGTCCAGAAACACTCAGAAACAAGTTTCCAAGCCAGAAACATGTACTTTGCTGAAGTCTATAGTAGCAAGGCAGTTTCTTGTGGTTTTCATCACTAGTTGGTCAGAAAACAGCAACATGTCACTTTTAGTGTTTTCAGGGCCCGAAAAGCATTTTGACAGCATGTTGTCACTTAGGCTGTTACTTTTGTCCAGAAGCACTCAGAAACAAGTTTCCAAGCCAGAAACATGTACTTTGCTGAAGTCTATAGTAGCAAGGCAGTTTCTTGTGGTTTTCATCACTAGTTGGTCAGAAAACAGCAACATGTCACTTTTAGTGTTTTCAGGGCCCGAAAAGCATTTTGACAGCATGTTGTCACTTAGGCTGTTACTTTTGTCCAGAAGCACTCAGAAACAAGTTTCCAAGCCAGAAACATGTACTTTGCTGAAGTCTATAGTAGCAAGGCAGTTTCTTCTGGTTTTCATCACTAGTTGGTCAGAAAACAGCAACATGTCACTTTTAGTGTTTTCAGGGCCCGAAAAGCATTTTGACAGCATGTTGTCACTTAGGCTGTTACTTTTCACCAGAAGCACTCAGAAACGAGTTTCCAAGCCAGAAACATGTACTTTGCTGAAGTCTATAGTAGCAAGGCAGTTTCTTGTGGTTTTCATCACTAGTTGGTCAGAAAACAGCAACATGTCACTTTTAGTGTTTTCAGGGCCCGAAAAGCATTTTGACAGCATGTTGTCACTTAGGCTGTTACTTTTGTCCAGAAGCCCTCAGAAACAAGTTTCCAAGCCAGAAACATGTACTTTGGTGAAGTCTACAGTAGCAAGGCAGTTTCTTCTGGTTTTCATCACTAGTTGGTCAGAAAACAGCAACATGTCACTTTTAGTGTTTTCAGGGCCCGAAAAGCATTTTGACAGCATGTTGTCACTTAGGCTGTTACTTTTCACCAGAAGCACTCAGAAACGAGTTTCCAAGCCAGAAACATGTACTTTGCTGAAGTCTATAGTAGCAAGCAGTTTCTTCTGGTTTTCATCACTAGTTGGTCAGAAAACAGCAACATGTCACTTTTAGTGTTTTCAGGGCCCGAAAAGCATTTTGACAGCATGTTGTCACTTAGGCTGTTACTTTTGTCCAGAAGCCCTCAGAAACAAGTTTCCAAGCCAGAAACATGTACTTTGGTGAAGTCTACAGTAGCAAGGCAGTTTCTTCTGGTTTTCATCACTAGTTGGTCAGAAAACAGCAACATGTCACTTTTAGTGTTTTCAGGGCCCGAAAAGCATTTTGACAGCATGTTGTCACTTAGGCTGTTACTTTTCACCAGAAGCACTCAGAAACGAGTTTCCAAGCCAGAAACATGTACTTTGCTGAAGTCTATAGTAGCAAGGCAGTTTCTTCTGGTTTTCATCACTAGTTGGTCAGAAAACAGCAACATGTCACTTTTAGTGTTTTCAGGGCCCGAAAAGCATTTTGACAGCATGTTGTCACTTAGGCTGTTACTTTTGTCCAGAAGCCCTCAGAAACAAGTTTCCAAGCCAGAAACATGTACTTTGCTGAAGTCTATAGTAGCAAGGCAGTTTCTTGTGGTTTTCATCACTAGTTGGTCAGAAAACAGCAACATGTCACTTTTAGTGTTTTCAGGGCTCTAAACCATTTTGACAGCATGTTGTCACTTAGGCTGTTACTTTTCACCAGAAGCACTCAGAAACGAGTTTCCAAGCCAGAAACATGTACTTTGCTGAAGTCTACAGTAGCAAGGCAGTTTCTTCTGGTTTTTCATCACTAGTTGGTCAGAAAACAGCAACATGTCACTTTTAGTGTTTTCAGGGCCCGAAAAGCATTTTGACAGCATGTTGTCACTTAGGCTGTTACTTTTGTCCAGAAGCACTCAGAAACAAGTTTCCAAGCAGAAACATGTACTTTGCTGAAGTCTATAGTAGCAAGGCAGTTTCTTGTGGTTTTCATCACTAGTTGGTCAGAAAACAGCAACATGTCACTTTTAGTGTTTTCAGGGCCCGAAAAGCATTTTGACAGCATGTTGTCACTTAGGCTGTTACTTTTGTCCAGAAACACTCAGAAACAAGTTTCCAAGCCAGAAACATGTACTTTGCTGAAGTCTATAGTAGCAAGGCAGTTTCTTGTGGTTTTCATCACTAGTTGGTCAGAAAACAGCAACATGTCACTTTTAGTGTTTTCAGGCCCGAAAAGCATTTTGACAGCATGTTGTCACTTAGGCTGTTACTTTTGTCCAGAAGCACTCAGAAACAAGTTTCCAAGCCAGAAACATGTACTTTGCTGAAGTCTATAGTAGCAAGGCAGTTTCTTGTGGTTTTCATCACTAGTTGGTCAGAAAACAGCAACATGTCACTTTAGTGTTTTCAGGGCCCGAAAAGCATTTTGACAGCATGTTGTCACTTAGGCTGTTACTTTTGTCCAGAAGCACTCAGAAACAAGTTTCCAAGCCAGAAACATGTACTTTGCTGAAGTCTATAGTAGCAAGGCAGTTTCTTCTGGTTTTCATCACTAGTTGGTCAGAAAACAGCAACATGTCACTTTTAGTGTTTTCAGGGCCCGAAAAGCATTTTGACAGCATGTTGTCACTTAGGCTGTTACTTTTCACCAGAAGCACTCAGAAACGAGTTTCCAAGCCAGAAACATGTACTTTGCTGAAGTCTATAGTAGCAAGGCAGTTTCTTGTGGTTTTCATCACTAGTTGGTCAGAAAACAGCAACATGTCACTTTTAGTGTTTTCAGGGCCCGAAAAGCATTTTGACAGCATGTTGTCACTTAGGCTGTTACTTTTGTCCAGAAGCCCTCAGAAACAAGTTTCCAAGCCAGAAACATGTACTTTGGTGAAGTCTACAGTAGCAAGGCAGTTTCTTCTGGTTTTCATCACTAGTTGGTCAGAAAACAGCAACATGTCACTTTTAGTGTTTTCAGGGCCCGAAAAGCATTTTGACAGCATGTTGTCACTTAGGCTGTTACTTTTCACCAGAAGCACTCAGAACGAGTTTCCAAGCCAGAAACATGTACTTTGCTGAAGTCTATAGTAGCAAGGCAGTTTCTTCTGGTTTTCATCACTAGTTGGTCAGAAAACAGCAACATGTCACTTTTAGTGTTTTCAGGGCCCGAAAAGCATTTTGACAGCATGTTGTCACTTAGGCTGTTACTTTTGTCCAGAAGCCCTCAGAAACAAGTTTCCAAGCCAGAAACATGTACTTTGGTGAAGTCTACAGTAGCAAGGCAGTTTCTTCTGGTTTTCATCACTAGTTGGTCAGAAAACAGCAACATGTCACTTTTAGTGTTTTCAGGGCCCGAAAAGCATTTTGACAGCATGTTGTCACTTAGGCTGTTACTTTTCACCAGAAGCACTCAGAAACGAGTTTCCAAGCCAGAAACATGTACTTTGCTGAAGTCTATAGTAGCAAGGCAGTTTCTTCTGGTTTTCATCACTAGTTGGTCAGAAAACAGCAACATGTCACTTTTAGTGTTTTCAGGGCCCGAAAAGCATTTTGACAGCATGTTGTCACTTAGGCTGTTACTTTTGTCCAGAAGCCCTCAGAAACAAGTTTCCAAGCCAGAAACATGTACTTTGGTGAAGTCTACAGTAGCAAGGCAGTTTCTTCTGGTTTTCATCACTAGTTGGTCAGAAAACAGCAACATGTCACTTTTAGTGTTTTCAGGGCCCGAAAAGCATTTTGACAGCATCTTGTCACTTAGGCTGTTACTTTTGTCCAGAAGCACTCAGAAACAAGTTTCCAAGCCAGAAACATGTACTTTGCTGAAGTCTATAGTAGCAAGGCAGTTTCTTCTGGTTTTCATCACTAGTTGCTCAGAAAACAGCAACATGTCACTTTTAGTGTTTTCAGGGCCCGAAAGCATTTTGACAGCATGTTGTCACTTAGGCTGTTACTTTTCACCAGAAGCACTCAGAAACGAGTTTCCAAGCCAGAAACATGTACTTTGCTGAAGTCTATAGTACCAAGGCAGTTTCTTCTGGTTTTCATCACTAGTTGGTCAGAAAACAGCAACATGTCACTTTTAGTGTTTTCAGGGCCTGAAAAGCATTTTGACAGCATGTTGTCACTTAGACTGTTACTTTTCACCAGAAGCACTCAGAAACGAGTTTCCAAGCCAGAAACATGTACTTTGCTGAAGTCTACAGTAGCAAGGCAGTTTCTTCTGGTTTTCATCACTAGTTGGTCAGAAAACAGCACATGTCACTTTTAGTGTTTTCAGGGCCCGAAAAGCATTTTGACAGCATGTTGTCACTTAGGCTGTTACTTTTGTCCAGAAGCCCTCAGAAACAAGTTTCCAAGCCAGAAACATGTACTTTGGTGAAGTCTACAGTAGCAAGGCAGTTTCTTCTGGTTTTCATCACTAGTTGGTCAGAAAACAGCAACATGTCACTTTTAGTGTTTTCAGGGCCCGAAAAGCATTTTGACAGCATGTTGTCACTTAGGCTGTTACTTTTCACCAGAAGCACTCAGAAACGAGTTTCCAAGCCAGAAACATGTACTTTGCTGAAGTCTATAGTAGCAAGGCAGTTTCTTGTGGTTTTCATCACTAGTTGGTCAGAAAACAGCAACATGTCACTTTTAGTGTTTTCAGGGCCCGAAAAGCATTTTGACAGCATGTTGTCACTTAGGCTGTTACTTTTGTCCAGAAGCCCTCAGAAACAAGTTTCCAAGCAGAAACATGTACTTTGGTGAAGTCTACAGTAGCAAGGCAGTTTCTTCTGGTTTTCATCACTAGTTGGTCAGAAAACAGCAACATGTCACTTTTAGTGTTTTCAGGGCCCGAAAAGCATTTTGACAGCATGTTGTCACTTAGGCTGTTACTTTTCACCAGAAGCACTCAGAAACGAGTTTCCAAGCCAGAAACATGTACTTTGCTGAAGTCTATAGTAGCAAGGCAGTTTCTTCTGGTTTTCATCACTAGTTGGTCAGAAACAGCAACATGTCACTTTTAGTGTTTTCAGGGCCCGAAAAGCATTTTGACAGCATGTTGTCACTTAGGCTGTTACTTTTGTCCAGAAGCCCTCAGAAACAAGTTTCCAAGCCAGAAACATGTACTTTGGTGAAGTCTACAGTAGCAAGGCAGTTTCTTCTGGTTTTCATCACTAGTTGGTCAGAAAACAGCAACATGTCACTTTTAGTGTTTTCAGGGCCCGAAAAGCATTTTGACAGCATCTTGTCACTTAGGCTGTTACTTTTGTCCAGAAGCACTCAGAAACAAGTTTCCAAGCCAGAAACATGTACTTTGCTGAAGTCTATAGTAGCAAGGCAGTTTCTTCTGGTTTTCATCACTAGTTGCTCAGAAAACAGCAACATGTCACTTTTAGTGTTTTCAGGGCCCGAAAAGCATTTTGACAGCATGTTGTCACTTAGGCTGTTACTTTTCACCAGAAGCACTCAGAAACGAGTTTCCAAGCCAGAAACATGTACTTTGCTGAAGTCTATAGTAGCAAGGCAGTTTCTTGTGGTTTTCATCACTAGTTGGTCAGAAAACAGCAACATGTCACTTTTAGTGTTTTCAGGGCCCGAAAAGCATTTTGACAGCATGTTGTCACTTAGGCTGTTACTTTTGTCCAGAAGCACTCAGAAACAAGTTTCCAAGCCAGAAACATGTACTTTGCTGAAGTCTATAGTAGCAAGGCAGTTTCTTGTGGTTTTCATCACTAGTTGGTCAGAAAACAGCAACATGTCACTTTTAGTGTTTTCAGGGCCCGAAAAGCATTTTGACAGCATGTTGTCACTTAGGCTGTTACTTTTGTCCAGAAGCACTCAGAAACAAGTTTCCAAGCCAGAAACATGTACTTTGCTGAAGTCTATAGTAGCAAGGCAGTTTCTTGTGGTTTTCATCACTAGTTGGTCAGAAAACAGCAACATGTCACTTTTAGTGTTTTCAGGGCCCGAAAAGCATTTTGACAGCATGTTGTCACTTAGGCTGTTACTTTTGTCCAGAAGCACTCAGAAACAAGTTTCCAAGCCAGAAACATGTACTTTGCTGAAGTCTATAGTAGCAAGGCAGTTTCTTCTGGTTTTCATCACTAGTTGGTCAGAAAACAGCAACATGTCACTTTTAGTGTTTTCAGGGCCCGAAAAGCATTTTGACAGCATGTTGTCACTTAGGCTGTTACTTTTCACCAGAAGCACTCAGAAACGAGTTTCCAAGCCAGAAACATGTACTTTGCTGAAGTCTATAGTAGCAAGGCAGTTTCTTGTGGTTTTCATCACTAGTTGGTCAGAAAACAGCAACATGTCACTTTTAGTGTTTTCAGGGCCCGAAAAGCATTTTGACAGCATGTTGTCACTTAGGCTGTTACTTTTGTCCAGAAGCCCTCAGAAACAAGTTTCCAAGCCAGAAACATGTACTTTGCTGAAGTCTACAGTAGCAAGGCAGTTTCTTCTGGTTTTCATCACTAGTTGGTCAGAAAACAGCAACATGTCACTTTTAGTGTTTTCAGGGCCCGAAAAGCATTTTGACAGCATGTTGTCACTTAGGCTGTTACTTTTCACCAGAAGCACTCAGAAACGAGTTTCCAAGCCAGAAACATGTACTTTGCTGAAGTCTATAGTAGCAAGGCAGTTTCTTCTGGTTTTCATCACTAGTTGGTCAGAAAACAGCAACATGTCACTTTTAGTGTTTTCAGGGCCCGAAAAGCATTTTGACAGCATGTTGTCACTTAGGCTGTTACTTTTCACCAGAAGCACTCAGAAACGAGTTTCCAAGCCAGAAACATGTACTTTGCTGAAGTCTATAGTAGCAAGGCAGTTTCTTCTGGTTTTCATCACTAGTTGGTCAGAAAACAGCAACATGTCACTTTTAGTGTTTTCAGGGCTCTAAAAGCATTTTGACAGCATGTTGTCACTTAGGCTGTTACTTTTGTCCAGAAGCACTCAGAAACAAGTTTCCAAGCCAGAAACATGTACTTTGCTGAAGTCTATAGTAGCAAGGCAGTTTCTTCTGGTTTTCATCACTAGTTGCTCAGAAAACAGCAACATGTCACTTTTAGTGTTTTCAGGGCCCGAAAAGCATTTTGACAGCATGTTGTCACTTAGGCTGTTACTTTTGTCCAGAAGCCCTCAGAAACAAGTTTCCAAGCCAGAAACATGTACTTTGGTGAAGTCTACAGTAGCAAGGCAGTTTCTTCTGGTTTTCATCACTAGTTGGTCAGAAAACAGCAACATGTCACTTTTAGTGTTTTCAGGGCCCGAAAAGCATTTTGACAGCATGTTGTCACTTAGGCTGTTACTTTTCACCAGAAGCACTCAGAAACGAGTTTCCAAGCCAGAAACATGTACTTTGCTGAAGTCTATAGTAGCAAGGCAGTTTCTTCTGGTTTTCATCACTAGTTGGTCAGAAAACAGCAACATGTCACTTTTAGTGTTTTCAGGGCCCGAAAAGCATTTTGACAGCATGTTGTCACTTAGGCTGTTACTTTTGTCCAGAAGCCCTCAGAAACAAGTTTCCAAGCCAGAAACATGTACTTTGGTGAAGTCTACAGTAGCAAGGCAGTTTCTTCTGGTTTTCATCACTAGTTGGTCAGAAAACAGCAACATGTCACTTTTAGTGTTTTCAGGGCCTGAAAAGCATTTTGACAGCATGTTGTCACTTAGACTGTTACTTTTCACCAGAAGCACTCAGAAACGAGTTTCCAAGCCAGAAACATGTACTTTGCTGAAGTCTACAGTAGCAAGGCAGTTTCTTCTGGTTTTCATCACTAGTTGGTCAGAAAACAGCAACATGTCACTTTTAGTGTTTTCAGGGCCCGAAAAGCATTTTGACAGCATGTTGTCACTTAGGCTGTTACTTTTGTCCAGAAGCCCTCAGAAACAAGTTTCCAAGCCAGAAACATGTACTTTGCTGAAGTCTATAGTAGCAAGGCAGTTTCTTGTGGTTTTCATCACTAGTTGGTCAGAAAACAGCAACATGTCACTTTTAGTGTTTTCAGGGCTCTAAAACCATTTTGACAGCATGTTGTCACTTAGGCTGTTACTTTTCACCAGAAGCACTCAGAAACGAGTTTCCAAGCCAGAAACATGTACTTTGCTGAAGTCTACAGTAGCAAGGCAGTTTCTTCTGGTTTTCATCACTAGTTGGTCAGAAAACAGCAACATGTCACTTTTAGTGTTTTCAGGGCCCGAAAAGCATTTTGACAGCATGTTGTCACTTAGGCTGTTACTTTTGTCCAGAAGCACTCAGAAACAAGTTTCCAAGCCAGAAACATGTACTTTGCTGAAGTCTATAGTAGCAAGGCAGTTTCTTGTGGTTTTCATCACTAGTTGGTCAGAAAACAGCAACATGTCACTTTTAGTGTTTTCAGGGCCCGAAAAGCATTTTGACAGCATGTTGTCACTTAGGCTGTTACTTTTGTCCAGAAACACTCAGAAACAAGTTTCCAAGCCAGAAACATGTACTTTGCTGAAGTCTATAGTAGCAAGGCAGTTTCTTGTGGTTTTCATCACTAGTTGGTCAGAAAACAGCAACATGTCACTTTTAGTGTTTTCAGGGCCCGAAAAGCATTTTGACAGCATGTTGTCACTTAGGCTGTTACTTTTGTCCAGAAGCACTCAGAAACAAGTTTCCAAGCCAGAAACATGTACTTTGCTGAAGTCTATAGTAGCAAGGCAGTTTCTTGTGGTTTTCATCACTAGTTGGTCAGAAAACAGCAACATGTCACTTTTAGTGTTTTCAGGGCCCGAAAAGCATTTTGACAGCATGTTGTCACTTAGGCTGTTACTTTTGTCCAGAAGCACTCAGAAACAAGTTTCCAAGCCAGAAACATGTACTTTGCTGAAGTCTATAGTAGCAAGGCAGTTTCTTCTGGTTTTCATCACTAGTTGGTCAGAAAACAGCAACATGTCACTTTTAGTGTTTTCAGGGCCCGAAAAGCATTTTGACAGCATCTTGTCACTTAGGCTGTTACTTTTGTCCAGAAGCACTCAGAAACAAGTTTCCAAGCCAGAAACATGTACTTTGCTGAAGTCTATAGTAGCAAGGCAGTTTCTTCTGTTTTCATCACTAGTTGCTCAGAAAACAGCAACATGTCACTTTTAGTGTTTTCAGGGCCCGAAAAGCATTTTGACAGCATGTTGTCACTTAGGCTGTTACTTTTCACCAGAAGCACTCAGAAACGAGTTTCCAAGCCAGAAACATGTACTTGCTGAAGTCTATAGTAGCAAGGCAGTTTCTTGTGGTTTTCATCACTAGTTGGTCAGAAAACAGCAACATGTCACTTTTAGTGTTTTCAGGGCCCGAAAAGCATTTTGACAGCATGTTGTCACTTAGGCTGTTACTTTTGTCCAGAAGCACTCAGAAACAAGTTTCCAAGCCAGAAACATGTACTTTGCTGAAGTCTATAGTAGCAAGGCAGTTTCTTCTGGTTTTCATCACTAGTTGGTCAGAAAACAGCAACATGTCACTTTTAGTGTTTTCAGGGCCCGAAAAGCATTTTGACAGCATGTTGTCACTTAGGCTGTTACTTTTCACCAGAAGCACTCAGAAACGAGTTTCCAAGCCAGAAACATGTACTTTGCTGAAGTCTATAGTAGCAAGGCAGTTTCTTGTGGTTTTCATCACTAGTTGGTCAGAAAACAGCAACATGTCACTTTTAGTGTTTTCAGGGCCCGAAAAGCATTTTGACAGCATGTTGTCACTTAGGCTGTTACTTTTGTCCAGAAGCCCTCAGAAACAAGTTTCCAAGCCAGAAACATGTACTTTGCTGAAGTCTACAGTAGCAAGGCAGTTTCTTCTGGTTTTCATCACTAGTTGGTCAGAAAACAGCAACATGTCACTTTTAGTGTTTTCAGGGCCCGAAAAGCATTTTGACAGCATGTTGTCACTTAGGCTGTTACTTTTCACCAGAAGCACTCAGAAACGAGTTTCCAAGCCAGAAACATGTACTTGCTGAAGTCTATAGTAGCAAGGCAGTTTCTTCTGGTTTTCATCACTAGTTGGTCAGAAAACAGCAACATGTCACTTTTAGTGTTTTCAGGGCCCGAAAAGCATTTTGACAGCATGTTGTCACTTAGGCTGTTACTTTTCACCAGAAGCACTCAGAAACGAGTTTCCAAGCCAGAAACATGTACTTTGCTGAAGTCTATAGTAGCAAGGCAGTTTCTTCTGGTTTTCATCACTAGTTGGTCAGAAAACAGCAACATGTCACTTTTAGTGTTTTCAGGGCTCTAAAAGCATTTTGACAGCATGTTGTCACTTAGGCTGTTACTTTTGTCCAGAAGCACTCAGAAACAAGTTTCCAAGCCAGAAACATGTACTTTGCTGAAGTCTATAGTAGCAAGGCAGTTTCTTCTGGTTTTCATCACTAGTTGCTCAGAAAACAGCAACATGTCACTTTTAGTGTTTTCAGGGCCCGAAAAGCATTTTGACAGCATGTTGTCACTTAGGCTGTTACTTTTGTCCAGAAGCCTCAGAAACAAGTTTCCAAGCCAGAAACATGTACTTTGGTGAAGTCTACAGTAGCAAGGCAGTTTCTTCTGGTTTTCATCACTAGTTGGTCAGAAAACAGCAACATGTCACTTTTAGTGTTTTCAGGGCCCGAAAAGCATTTTGACAGCATGTTGTCACTTAGGCTGTTACTTTTCACCAGAAGCACTCAGAAACGAGTTTCCAAGCCAGAAACATGTACTTTGCTGAAGTCTATAGTAGCAAGGCAGTTTCTTCTGGTTTTCATCACTAGTTGGTCAGAAAACAGCAACATGTCACTTTTAGTGTTTTCAGGGCCCGAAAAGCATTTTGACAGCATGTTGTCACTTAGGCTGTTACTTTTGTCCAGAAGCCCTCAGAAACAAGTTTCCAAGCCAGAAACATGTACTTTGGTGAAGTCTACAGTAGCAAGGCAGTTTCTTCTGGTTTTCATCACTAGTTGGTCAGAAAACAGCAACATGTCACTTTTAGTGTTTTCAGGGCCTGAAAAGCATTTTGACAGCATGTTGTCACTTAGACTGTTACTTTTCACCAGAAGCACTCAGAAACGAGTTTCCAAGCCAGAAACATGTACTTTGCTGAAGTCTACAGTAGCAAGGCAGTTTCTTCTGGTTTCATCACTAGTTGGTCAGAAAACAGCAACATGTCACTTTTAGTGTTTTCAGGGCCCGAAAAGCATTTTGACAGCATGTTGTCACTTAGGCTGTTACTTTTGTCCAGAAGCCCTCAGAAACAAGTTTCCAAGCCAGAAACATGTACTTTGCTGAAGTCTATAGTAGCAAGGCAGTTTCTTGTGGTTTTCATCACTAGTTGGTCAGAAAACAGCAACATGTCACTTTTAGTGTTTTCAGGGCTCTAAAACCATTTTGACAGCATGTTGTCACTTAGGCTGTTACTTTTCACCAGAAGCACTCAGAAACGAGTTTCCAAGCCAGAAACATGTACTTTGCTGAAGTCTACAGTAGCAAGGCAGTTTCTTCTGGTTTTCATCACTAGTTGGTCAGAAAACAGCAACATGTCACTTTTAGTGTTTTCAGGGCCCGAAAAGCATTTTGACAGCATGTTGTCACTTAGGCTGTTACTTTTGTCCAGAAGCACTCAGAAACAAGTTTCCAAGCCAGAAACATGTACTTTGCTGAAGTCTATAGTAGCAAGGCAGTTCTTGTGGTTTTCATCACTAGTTGGTCAGAAAACAGCAACATGTCACTTTTAGTGTTTTCAGGGCCCGAAAAGCATTTTGACAGCATGTTGTCACTTAGGCTGTTACTTTTGTCCAGAAACACTCAGAAACAAGTTTCCAAGCCAGAAACATGTACTTTGCTGAAGTCTATAGTAGCAAGGCAGTTTCTTGTGGTTTTCATCACTAGTTGGTCAGAAAACAGCAACATGTCACTTTTAGTGTTTTCAGGGCCCGAAAAGCATTTTGACAGCATGTTGTCACTTAGGCTGTTACTTTTGTCCAGAAGCACTCAGAAACAAGTTTCCAAGCCAGAAACATGTACTTTGCTGAAGTCTATAGTAGCAAGGCAGTTTCTTGTGGTTTTCATCACTAGTTGGTCAGAAAACAGCAACATGTCACTTTTAGTGTTTTCAGGGCCCGAAAAGCATTTTGACAGCATGTTGTCACTTAGGCTGTTACTTTTGTCCAGAAGCACTCAGAAACAAGTTTCCAAGCCAGAAACATGTACTTTGCTGAAGTCTATAGTAGCAAGGCAGTTTCTTCTGGTTTTCATCACTAGTTGGTCAGAAAACAGCAACATGTCACTTTTAGTGTTTTCAGGGCCCGAAAAGCATTTTGACAGCATCTTGTCACTTAGGCTGTTACTTTTGTCCAGAAGCACTCAGAAACAAGTTTCCAAGCCAGAAACATGTACTTTGCTGAAGTCTATAGTAGCAAGGCAGTTTCTTCTGGTTTTCATCACTAGTTGCTCAGAAAACAGCAACATGTCACTTTTAGTGTTTTCAGGGCCCGAAAAGCATTTTGACAGCATGTTGTCACTTAGGCTGTTACTTTTCACCAGAAGCACTCAGAAACGAGTTTCCAAGCCAGAAACATGTACTTTGCTGAAGTCTATAGTAGCAAGGCAGTTTCTTGTGGTTTTCATCACTAGTTGGTCAGAAAACAGCAACATGTCACTTTTAGTGTTTTCAGGGCCCGAAAAGCATTTTGACAGCATGTTGTCACTTAGGCTGTTACTTTTGTCCAGAAGCACTCAGAAACAAGTTTCCAAGCCAGAAACATGTACTTTGCTGAAGTCTATAGTAGCAAGGCAGTTTCTTGTGGTTTTCATCACTAGTTGGGAAAACAGCAACATGTCACTTTTAGTGTTTTCAGGGCCCGAAAAGCATTTTGACAGCATGTTGTCACTTAGGCTGTTACTTTTGTCCAGAAGCACTCAGAAACAAGTTTCCAAGCCAGAAACATGTACTTTGCTGAAGTCTATAGTAGCAAGGCAGTTTCTTGTGGTTTTCATCACTAGTTGGTCAGAAAACAGCAACATGTCACTTTTAGTGTTTTCAGGGCCCGAAAAGCATTTTGACAGCATGTTGTCACTTAGGCTGTTACTTTTCACCAGAAGCACTCAGAAACGAGTTTCCAAGCCAGAAACATGTACTTTGCTGAAGTCTATAGTAGCAAGGCAGTTTCTTGTGGTTTTCATCACTAGTTGGTCAGAAAACAGCAACATGTCACTTTTAGTGTTTTCAGGGCCCGAAAAGCATTTTGACAGCATGTTGTCACTTAGGCTGTTACTTTTGTCCAGAAGCCCTCAGAAACAAGTTTCCAAGCCAGAAACATGTACTTTGCTGAAGTCTACAGTAGCAAGGCAGTTTCTTCTGGTTTTCATCACTAGTTGGTCAGAAAACAGCAACATGTCACTTTTAGTGTTTTCAGGGCCCGAAAAGCATTTTGACAGCATGTTGTCACTTAGGCTGTTACTTTTCACCAGAAGCACTCAGAAACGAGTTTCCAAGCCAGAAACATGTACTTTGCTGAAGTCTATAGTAGCAAGGCAGTTTCTTCTGGTTTTCATCACTAGTTGGTCAGAAAACAGCAACATGTCACTTTTAGTGTTTTCAGGGCCCGAAAAGCATTTTGACAGCATGTTGTCACTTAGGCTGTTACTTTTGTCCAGAAGCCCTCAGAAACAAGTTTCCAAGCCAGAAACATGTACTTTGGTGAAGTCTACAGTAGCAAGGCAGTTTCTTCTGGTTTCATCACTAGTTGGTCAGAAAACAGCAACATGTCACTTTTAGTGTTTTCAGGGCCCGAAAAGCATTTGACAGCATCTTGTCACTTAGGCTGTTACTTTTGTCCAGAAGCACTCAGAAACAAGTTTCCAAGCCAGAAACATGTACTTTGCTGAAGTCTATAGTAGCAAGGCAGTTTCTTCTGGTTTTCATCACTAGTTGCTCAGAAAACAGCAACATGTCACTTTTAGTGTTTTCAGGGCCCGAAAAGCATTTTGACAGCATCTTGTCACTTAGGCTGTTACTTTTCACCAGAAGCACTCAGAAACGAGTTTCCAAGCCAGAAACATGTACTTTGCTGAAGTCTATAGTACCAAGGCAGTTTCTTCTGGTTTTCATCACTAGTTGGTCAGAAAACAGCAACATGTCACTTTTAGTGTTTTCAGGGCCTGAAAAGCATTTTGACAGCATGTTGTCACTTAGACTGTTACTTTTCACCAGAAGCACTCAGAAACGAGTTTCCAAGCCAGAAACATGTACTTTGCTGAAGTCTACAGTAGCAAGGCAGTTTCTTCTGGTTTTCATCACTAGTTGGTCAGAAAACAGCAACATGTCACTTTTAGTGTTTTCAGGGCCCGAAAAGCATTTTGACAGCATGTTGTCACTTAGGCTGTTACTTTTGTCCAGAAGCCCTCAGAAACAAGTTTCCAAGCCAGAAACATGTACTTTGGTGAAGTCTACAGTAGCAAGGCAGTTTCTTCTGGTTTTCATCACTAGTTGGTCAGAAAACAGCAACATGTCACTTTTAGTGTTTTCAGGGCCCGAAAAGCATTTTGACAGCATGTTGTCACTTAGGCTGTTACTTTTCACCAGAAGCACTCAGAAACGAGTTTCCAAGCCAGAAACATGTACTTTGCTGAAGTCTATAGTAGCAAGGCAGTTTCTTGTGGTTTTCATCACTAGTTGGTCAGAAAACAGCAACATGTCACTTTTAGTGTTTTCAGGGCCCGAAAAGCATTTTGACAGCATGTTGTCACTTAGGCTGTTACTTTTGTCCAGAAGCCCTCAGAAACAAGTTTCCAAGCCAGAAACATGTACTTTGGTGAAGTCTACAGTAGCAAGGCAGTTTCTTCTGGTTTTCATCACTAGTTGGTCAGAAAACAGCAACATGTCACTTTTAGTGTTTTCAGGGCCCGAAAAGCATTTTGACAGCATGTTGTCACTTAGCTGTTACTTTTCACCAGAAGCACTCAGAAACGAGTTTCCAAGCCAGAAACATGTACTTTGCTGAAGTCTATAGTAGCAAGGCAGTTTCTTCTGGTTTTCATCACTAGTTGGTCAGAAAACAGCAACATGTCACTTTTAGTGTTTTCAGGGCCCGAAAAGCATTTTGACAGCATGTTGTCACTTAGGCTGTTACTTTTGTCCAGAAGCCCTCAGAAACAAGTTTCCAAGCAGAAACATGTACTTTGGTGAAGTCTACAGTAGCAAGGCAGTTTCTTCTGGTTTTCATCACTAGTTGGTCAGAAAACAGCAACATGTCACTTTTAGTGTTTTCAGGGCCCGAAAAGCATTTTGACAGCATCTTGTCACTTAGGCTGTTACTTTTGTCCAGAAGCACTCAGAAACAAGTTTCCAAGCCAGAAACATGTACTTTGCTGAAGTCTATAGTAGCAAGGCAGGTTTCTTCTGGTTTTCATCACTAGTTGCTCAGAAAACAGCAACATGTCACTTTTAGTGTTTTCAGGGCCCGAAAAGCATTTTGACAGCATGTTGTCACTTAGGCTGTTACTTTTCACCAGAAGCACTCAGAAACGAGTTTCCAAGCAGAAACATGTACTTTGCTGAAGTCTATAGTAGCAAGGCAGTTTCTTCTGGTTTTCATCACTAGTTGGTCAGAAAACAGCAACATGTCACTTTTAGTGTTTTCAGGGCTCTAAAAGCATTTTGACAGCATGTTGTCACTTAGGCTGTTACTTTGTCCAGAAGCACTCAGAAACAAGTTTCCAAGCCAGAAACATGTACTTTGCTGAAGTCTATAGTAGCAAGGCAGTTTCTTGTGGTTTTCATCACTAGTTGGTCAGAAAACAGCAACATGTCACTTTTAGTGTTTTCAGGGCTCTAAAACCATTTTGACAGCATGTTGTCACTTAGGCTGTTACTTTTCACCAGAAGCACTCAGAAACGAGTTTCCAAGCCAGAAACATGTACTTTGCTGAAGTCTATAGTAGCAAGGCAGTTTCTTGTGGTTTTCATCACTAGTTGGTCAGAAAACAGCAACATGTCACTTTTAGTGTTTTCAGGGCCCGAAAAGCATTTTGACAGCATGTTGTCACTTAGGCTGTTACTTTTGTCCAGAAGCCCTCAGAAACAAGTTTCCAAGCCAGAAACATGTACTTTGGTGAAGTCTACAGTAGCAAGGCAGTTTCTTCTGGTTTTCATCACTAGTTGGTCAGAAAACAGCAACATGTCACTTTTAGTGTTTCAGGCCCGAAAAGCATTTTGACAGCATCTTGTCACTTAGGCTGTTACTTTTGTCCAGAAGCACTCAGAAACAAGTTTCCAAGCCAGAAACATGTACTTTGCTGAAGTCTATAGTAGCAAGGCAGTTCTTCTGGTTTTCATCACTAGTTGCTCAGAAAACAGCAACATGTCACTTTTAGTGTTTTCAGGGCCCGAAAAGCATTTTGACAGCATGTTGTCACTTAGGCTGTTACTTTTCACCAGAAGCACTCAGAAACGAGTTTCCAAGCCAGAAACATGTACTTTGCTGAAGTCTATAGTAGCAAGGCAGTTTCTTGTGGTTTTCATCACTAGTTGGTCAGAAAACAGCAACATGTCACTTTTAGTGTTTTCAGGGCTCTAAAGCATTTTGACAGCATGTTGTCACTTAGGCTGTTACTTTTGTCCAGAAGCACTCAGAAACAAGTTTCCAAGCCAGAAACATGTACTTTGCTGAAGTCTATAGTAGCAAGGCAGTTTCTTGTGGTTTTCATCACTAGTTGGTCAGAAAACAGCAACATGTCACTTTTAGTGTTTTCAGGGCCTGAAAAAGCATTTTGACAGCATGTTGTCACTTAGGCTGTTACTTTTCACCAGAAGCACTCAGAAACGAGTTCCAAGCCAGAAACATGTACTTTGCTGAAGTCTATAGTAGCAAGGCAGTTTCTTCTGTTTTCATCACTAGTTGGTCAGAAAACAGCAACATGTCACTTTTAGTGTTTTCAGGGCTCTAAAAGCATTTTGACAGCATGTTGTCACTTAGGCTGTTACTTTTGTCCAGAAGCACTCAGAAACAAGTTTCCAAGCCAGAAACATGTACTTTGCTGAAGTCTATAGTAGCAAGGCAGTTTCTTGTGGTTTTCATCACTAGTTGGTCAGAAAACAGCAACATGTCACTTTTAGTGTTTTCAGGCTCTAAAACCATTTTGACAGCATGTTGTCACTTAGGCTGTTACTTTTCACCAGAAGCACTCAGAACGAGTTTCCAAGCCAGAAACATGTACTTTGCTGAAGTCTATAGTAGCAAGGCAGTTTCTTGTGGTTTTCATCACTAGTTGGTCAGAAAACAGCAACATGTCACTTTAGTGTTTTCAGGGCCCGAAAAGCATTTTGACAGCATGTTGTCACTTAGGCTGTTACTTTTGTCCAGAAGCCCTCAGAAACAAGTTTCCAAGCCAGAAACATGTACTTTGGTGAAGTCTACAGTAGCAAGGCAGTTTCTTCTGGTTTTCATCACTAGTTGGTTCACTAGTTGGTCAGAAAACAGCAACATGTCACTTTTAGTGTTTTCAGGGCCCGAAAAGCATTTTGACAGCATCTTGTCACTTAGGCTGTTACTTTTGTCCAGAAGCACTCAGAAACAAGTTTCCAAGCCAGAAACATGTACTTTGCTGAAGTCTATAGTAGCAAGGCAGTTTCTTCTGGTTTTCATCACTAGTTGCTCAGAAAACAGCAACATGTCACTTTTAGTGTTTTCAGGGCCCGAAAAGCATTTTGACAGCATGTTGTCACTTAGGCTGTTACTTTTCACCAGAAGCACTCAGAAACGAGTTTCCAAGCCAGAAACATGTACTTTGCTGAAGTCTATAGTAGCAAGGCAGTTTCTTCTGGTTTTCATCACTAGTTGGTCAGAAAACAGCAACATGTCACTTTTAGTGTTTTCAGGGCTCTAAAAGCATTTTGACAGCATGTTGTCACTTAGGCTGTTACTTTTGTCCAGAAGCACTCAGAAACAAGTTTCCAAGCCAGAAACATGTACTTTGCTGAAGTCTATAGTAGCAAGGCAGTTTCTTGTGGTTTTCATCACTAGTTGGTCAGAAAACAGCAACATGTCACTTTTAGTGTTTTCAGGGCCTGAAAAGCATTTTGACAGCATGTTGTCACTTAGGCTGTTACTTTTCACCAGAAGCACTCAGAAACGAGTTTCCAAGCCAGAAACATGTACTTTGCTGAAGTCTATAGTAGCAAGGCAGTTTCTTGTGGTTTTCATCACTAGTTGGTCAGAAAACAGCAACATGTCACTTTTAGTGTTTTCAGGGCCCGAAAAGCATTTTGACAGCATGTTGTCACTTAGGCTGTTACTTTTCACCAGAAGCACTCAGAAACGAGTTTCCAAGCCAGAAACATGTACTTTGCTGAAGTCTATAGTACCAAGGCAGTTTCTTCTGGTTTTCATCACTAGTTGGTCAGAAAACAGCAACATGTCACTTTTAGTGTTTTCAGGGCCTGAAAAGCATTTTGACAGCATGTTGTCACTTAGGCTGTTACTTTTGTCCAGAAGCACTCAGAAACAAGTTTCCAAGCCAGAAACATGTACTTTGCTGAAGTCTATAGTAGCAAGGCAGTTTCTTGTGGTTTTCATCACTAGTTGGTCAGAAAACAGCAACATGTCACTTTTAGTGTTTTCAGGGCTCTAAAACCATTTTGACAGCATGTTGTCACTTAGGCTGTTACTTTTCACCAGAAGCACTCAGAAACGAGTTTCCAAGCCAGAAACATGTACTTTGCTGAAGTCTACAGTAGCAAGGCAGTTTCTTCTGGTTTTCATCACTAGTTGGTCAGAAAACAGCAACATGTCACTTTTAGTGTTTTCAGGGCCCGAAAAGCATTTTGACAGCATGTTGTCACTTAGGCTGTTACTTTTGTCCAGAAGCACTCAGAAACAAGTTTCCAAGCCAGAAACATGTACTTTGCTGAAGTCTATAGTAGCAAGGCAGTTTCTTGTGGTTTTCATCACTAGTTGGTCAGAAAACAGCAACATGTCACTTTTAGTGTTTTCAGGGCTCTAAAACCATTTTGACAGCATGTTGTCACTTAGGCTGTTACTTTTCACCAGAAGCACTCAGAAACGAGTTTCCAAGCCAGAAACATGTACTTTGCTGAAGTCTACAGTAGCAAGGCAGTTTCTTCTGGTTTTCATCACTAGTTGGTCAGAAAACAGCAACATGTCACTTTTAGTGTTTTCAGGGCCCGAAAAGCATTTTGACAGCATGTTGTCACTTAGGCTGTTACTTTTGTCCAGAAGCACTCAGAAACAAGTTTCCAAGCCAGAAACATGTACTTTGCTGAAGTCTATAGTAGCAAGGCAGTTTCTTGTGGTTTTCATCACTAGTTGGTCAGAAAACAGCAACATGTCACTTTTAGTGTTTTCAGGGCCCGAAAAGCATTTTGACAGCATGTTGTCACTTAGGCTGTTACTTTTGTCCAGAAGCACTCAGAAACAAGTTTCCAAGCCAGAAACATGTACTTTGCTGAAGTCTATAGTAGCAAGGCAGTTTCTTCTGGTTTTCATCACTAGTTGGTCAGAAAACAGCAACATGTCACTTTTAGTGTTTTCAGGGCCCGAAAAGCATTTTGACAGCATGTTGTCACTTAGGCTGTTACTTTTCACCAGAAGCACTCAGAAACGAGTTTCCAAGCCAGAAACATGTACTTTGCTGAAGTCTATAGTAGCAAGGCAGTTTCTTGTGGTTTTCATCACTAGTTGGTCAGAAAACAGCAACATGTCACTTTTAGTGTTTTCAGGGCCCGAAAAGCATTTTGACAGCATGTTGTCACTTAGGCTGTTACTTTTGTCCAGAAGCCCTCAGAAACAAGTTTCCAAGCCAGAAACATGTACTTTGGTGAAGTCTACAGTAGCAAGGCAGTTTCTTCTGGTTTTCATCACTAGTTGGTCAGAAAACAGCAACATGTCACTTTTAGTGTTTTCAGGGCCCGAAAAGCATTTTGACAGCATGTTGTCACTTAGGCTGTTACTTTTCACCAGAAGCACTCAGAAACGAGTTTCCAAGCCAGAAACATGTACTTTGCTGAAGTCTATAGTAGCAAGGCAGTTTCTTCTGGTTTTCATCACTAGTTGGTCAGAAAACAGCAACATGTCACTTTTAGTGTTTTCAGGGCCCGAAAAGCATTTTGACAGCATGTTGTCACTTAGGCTGTTACTTTTGTCCAGAAGCCCTCAGAAACAAGTTTCCAAGCCAGAAACATGTACTTTGGTGAAGTCTACAGTAGCAAGGCAGTTTCTTCTGGTTTTCATCACTAGTTGGTCAGAAAACAGCAACATGTCACTTTTAGTGTTTTCAGGGCCCGAAAAGCATTTTGACAGCATCTTGTCACTTAGGCTGTTACTTTTGTCCAGAAGCACTCAGAAACAAGTTTCCAAGCCAGAAACATGTACTTTGCTGAAGTCTATAGTAGCAAGGCAGTTTCTTCTGGTTTTCATCACTAGTTGCTCAGAAAACAGCAACATGTCACTTTTAGTGTTTTCAGGGCCCGAAAAGCATTTTGACAGCATGTTGTCACTTAGGCTGTTACTTTTCACCAGAAGCACTCAGAAACGAGTTTCCAAGCCAGAAACATGTACTTTGCTGAAGTCTATAGTACCAAGGCAGTTTCTTCTGGTTTTCATCACTAGTTGGTCAGAAAACAGCAACATGTCACTTTTAGTGTTTTCAGGGCCTGAAAAGCATTTTGACAGCATGTTGTCACTTAGACTGTTACTTTTCACCAGAAGCACTCAGAAACGAGTTTCCAAGCCAGAAACATGTACTTTGCTGAAGTCTACAGTAGCAAGGCAGTTTCTTCTGGTTTTCATCACTAGTTGGTCAGAAAACAGCAACATGTCACTTTTAGTGTTTTCAGGGCCCGAAAAGCATTTTGACAGCATGTTGTCACTTAGGCTGTTACTTTTGTCCAGAAGCACTCAGAAACAAGTTTCCAAGCAGAAACATGTACTTTGCTGAAGTCTATAGTAGCAAGGCAGTTTCTTGTGGTTTTCATCACTAGTTGGTCAGAAAACAGCAACATGTCACTTTTAGTGTTTTCAGGGCCCGAAAAGCATTTTGACAGCATGTTGTCACTTAGGCTGTTACTTTTGTCCAGAAGCACTCAGAAACAAGTTTCCAAGCCAGAAACATGTACTTTGCTGAAGTCTATAGTAGCAAGGCAGTTTCTTCTGGTTTCATCACTAGTTGGTCAGAAAACAGCAACATGTCACTTTTAGTGTTTTCAGGGCCCGAAAGCATTTTGACAGCATGTTGTCACTTAGGCTGTTACTTTTCACCAGAAGCACTCAGAAACGAGTTTCCAAGCCAGAAACATGTACTTTGCTGAAGTCTATAGTAGCAAGGCAGTTTCTTGTGGTTTTCATCACTAGTTGGTCAGAAAACAGCAACATGTCACTTTTAGTGTTTTCAGGGCCCGAAAAGCATTTTGACAGCATGTTGTCACTTAGGCTGTTACTTTTGTCCAGAAGCCCTCAGAAACAAGTTTCCAAGCCAGAAACATGTACTTTGGTGAAGTCTACAGTAGCAAGGCAGTTTCTCTGGTTTTCATCACTAGTTGGTCAGAAAACAGCAACATGTCACTTTTAGTGTTTTCAGGGCCCGAAAAGCATTTTGACAGCATGTTGTCACTTAGGCTGTTACTTTTCACCAGAAGCACTCAGAAACGAGTTTCCAAGCCAGAAACATGTACTTTGCTGAAGTCTATAGTAGCAAGGCAGTTTCTTCTGGTTTTCATCACTAGTTGGTCAGAAAACAGCAACATGTCACTTTTAGTGTTTTCAGGGCCGAAAAGCATTTTGACAGCATGTTGTCACTTAGGCTGTTACTTTTGTCCAGAAGCCCTCAGAAACAAGTTTCCAAGCCAGAAACATGTACTTTGGTGAAGTCTACAGTAGCAAGGCAGTTTCTTCTGGTTTTCATCACTAGTTGGTCAGAAAACAGCAACATGTCACTTTTAGTGTTTTCAGGGCCCGAAAAGCATTTTGACAGCATCTTGTCACTTAGGCTGTTACTTTTGTCCAGAAGCACTCAGAAACAAGTTTCCAAGCCAGAAACATGTACTTTGCTGAAGTCTATAGTAGCAAGGCAGTTTCTTCTGGTTTTCATCACTAGTTGCTCAGAAAACAGCAACATGTCACTTTTAGTGTTTTCAGGGCCCGAAAAGCATTTTGACAGCATGTTGTCACTTAGGCTGTTACTTTTCACCAGAAGCACTCAGAAACGAGTTTCCAAGCCAGAAACATGTACTTTGCTGAAGTCTATAGTACCAAGGCAGTTTCTTCTGGTTTTCATCACTAGTTGGTCAGAAAACAGCAACATGTCACTTTTAGTGTTTTCAGGGCCTGAAAAGCATTTTGACAGCATGTTGTCACTTAGACTGTTACTTTTCACCAGAAGCACTCAGAAACGAGTTTCCAAGCCAGAAACATGTACTTTGCTGAAGTCTACAGTAGCAAGGCAGTTTCTTCTGGTTTTCATCACTAGTTGGTCAGAAAACAGCAACATGTCACTTTTAGTGTTTTCAGGGCCCGAAAAGCATTTTGACAGCATGTTGTCACTTAGGCTGTTACTTTTGTCCAGAAGCCCTCAGAAACAAGTTTCCAAGCCAGAAACATGTACTTTGGTGAAGTCTACAGTAGCAAGGCAGTTTCTTCTGGTTTTCATCACTAGTTGGTCAGAAAACAGCAACATGTCACTTTTAGTGTTTTCAGGGCCCGAAAAGCATTTTGACAGCATGTTGTCACTTAGGCTGTTACTTTTCACCAGAAGCACTCAGAAACGAGTTTCCAAGCCAGAAACATGTACTTTGCTGAAGTCTATAGTAGCAAGGCAGTTTCTTGTGGTTTTCATCACTAGTTGGTCAGAAAACAGCAACATGTCACTTTTAGTGTTTTCAGGGCCCGAAAAGCATTTTGACAGCATGTTGTCACTTAGGCTGTTACTTTTGTCCAGAAGCCCTCAGAAACAAGTTTCCAAGCCAGAAACATGTACTTTGGTGAAGTCTACAGTAGCAAGGCAGTTTCTTCTGGTTTTCATCACTAGTTGGTCAGAAAACAGCAACATGTCACTTTTAGTGTTTTCAGGGCCCGAAAAGCATTTTGACAGCATGTTGTCACTTAGGCTGTTACTTTTCACCAGAAGCACTCAGAAACGAGTTTCCAAGCCAGAAACATGTACTTTGCTGAAGTCTATAGTAGCAAGGCAGTTTCTTCTGGTTTTCATCACTAGTTGGTCAGAAAACAGCAACATGTCACTTTTAGTGTTTTCAGGGCCCGAAAAGCATTTTGACAGCATGTTGTCACTTAGGCTGTTACTTTTGTCCAGAAGCCCTCAGAAACAAGTTTCCAAGCCAGAAACATGTACTTTGGTGAAGTCTACAGTAGCAAGGCAGTTTCTTCTGGTTTTCATCACTAGTTGGTCAGAAAACAGCAACATGTCACTTTTAGTGTTTTCAGGGCCCGAAAAGCATTTTGACAGCATCTTGTCACTTAGGCTGTTACTTTTGTCCAGAAGCACTCAGAAACAAGTTTCCAAGCCAGAAACATGTACTTTGCTGAAGTCTATAGTAGCAAGGCAGTTTCTTCTGGTTTTCATCACTAGTTGCTCAGAAAACAGCAACATGTCACTTTTAGTGTTTTCAGGGCCCGAAAAGCATTTTGACAGCATGTTGTCACTTAGGCTGTTACTTTTCACCAGAAGCACTCAGAAACGAGTTTCCAAGCCAGAAACATGTACTTTGCTGAAGTCTATAGTAGCAAGGCAGTTTCTTCTGGTTTTCATCACTAGTTGGTCAGAAAACAGCAACATGTCACTTTTAGTGTTTTCAGGGCTCTAAAAGCATTTTGACAGCATGTTGTCACTTAGGCTGTTACTTTTGTCCAGAAGCACTCAGAAACAAGTTTCCAAGCCAGAAACATGTACTTTGCTGAAGTCTATAGTAGCAAGGCAGTTTCTTGTGGTTTTCATCACTAGTTGGTCAGAAAACAGCAACATGTCACTTTTAGTGTTTTCAGGGCCTGAAAAGCATTTTGACAGCATGTTGTCACTTAGGCTGTTACTTTTCACCAGAAGCACTCAGAAACGAGTTTCCAAGCCAGAAACATGTACTTTGCTGAAGTCTATAGTAGCAAGGCAGTTTCTTGTGGTTTTCATCACTAGTTGGTCAGAAAACAGCAACATGTCACTTTTAGTGTTTTCAGGGCCCGAAAAGCATTTTGACAGCATGTTGTCACTTAGGCTGTTACTTTTCACCAGAAGCACTCAGAAACGAGTTTCCAAGCCAGAAACATGTACTTTGCTGAAGTCTATAGTACCAAGGCAGTTTCTTCTGGTTTTCATCACTAGTTGGTCAGAAAACAGCAACATGTCACTTTTAGTGTTTTCAGGGCCTGAAAAGCATTTTGACAGCATGTTGTCACTTAGGCTGTTACTTTTGTCCAGAAGCACTCAGAAACAAGTTTCCAAGCCAGAAACATGTACTTTGCTGAAGTCTATAGTAGCAAGGCAGTTTCTTGTGGTTTTCATCACTAGTTGGTCAGAAAACAGCAACATGTCACTTTTAGTGTTTTCAGGGCTCTAAAACCATTTTGACAGCATGTTGTCACTTAGGCTGTTACTTTTCACCAGAAGCACTCAGAAACGAGTTTCCAAGCCAGAAACATGTACTTTGCTGAAGTCTACAGTAGCAAGGCAGTTTCTTCTGGTTTTCATCACTAGTTGGTCAGAAAACAGCAACATGTCACTTTTAGTGTTTTCAGGGCCCGAAAAGCATTTTGACAGCATGTTGTCACTTAGGCTGTTACTTTTGTCCAGAAGCACTCAGAAACAAGTTTCCAAGCCAGAAACATGTACTTTGCTGAAGTCTATAGTAGCAAGGCAGTTTCTTGTGGTTTTCATCACTAGTTGGTCAGAAAACAGCAACATGTCACTTTTAGTGTTTTCAGGGCCTGAAAAGCATTTTGACAGCATGTTGTCACTTAGGCTGTTACTTTTGTCCAGAAGCACTCAGAAACAAGTTTCCAAGCCAGAAACATGTACTTTGCTGAAGTCTATAGTAGCAAGGCAGTTTCTTGTGGTTTTCATCACTAGTTGGTCAGAAAACAGCAACATGTCACTTTTAGTGTTTTCAGGGCTCTAAAACCATTTTGACAGCATGTTGTCACTTAGGCTGTTACTTTTCACCAGAAGCACTCAGAAACGAGTTTCCAAGCCAGAAACATGTACTTTGCTGAAGTCTACAGTAGCAAGGCAGTTTCTTCTGGTTTTCATCACTAGTTGGTCAGAAAACAGCAACATGTCACTTTTAGTGTTTTCAGGGCCCGAAAAGCATTTTGACAGCATGTTGTCACTTAGGCTGTTACTTTTGTCCAGAAGCACTCAGAAACAAGTTTCCAAGCCAGAAACATGTACTTTGCTGAAGTCTATAGTAGCAAGGCAGTTTCTTGTGGTTTTCATCACTAGTTGGTCAGAAAACAGCAACATGTCACTTTTAGTGTTTTCAGGGCTCTAAAACCATTTTGACAGCATGTTGTCACTTAGGCTGTTACTTTTCACCAGAAGCACTCAGAAACGAGTTTCCAAGCCAGAAACATGTACTTTGCTGAAGTCTACAGTAGCAAGGCAGTTTCTTCTGGTTTTCATCACTAGTTGGTCAGAAAACAGCAACATGTCACTTTTAGTGTTTTCAGGGCCCGAAAAGCATTTTGACAGCATGTTGTCACTTAGGCTGTTACTTTTCACCAGAAGCACTCAGAAACAAGTTTCCAAGCCAGAAACATGTACTTTGCTGAAGTCTATAGTAGCAAGGCAGTTTCTTGTGGTTTTCATCACTAGTTGGTCAGAAAACAGCAACATGTCACTTTTAGTGTTTTCAGGGCCCGAAAAGCATTTTGACAGCATGTTGTCACTTAGGCTGTTACTTTTGTCCAGAAGCACTCAGAAACAAGTTTCCAAGCCAGAAACATGTACTTTGCTGAAGTCTATAGTAGCAAGGCAGTTTCTTCTGGTTTTCATCACTAGTTGGTCAGAAAACAGCAACATGTCACTTTTAGTGTTTTCAGGGCCCGAAAAGCATTTTGACAGCATGTTGTCACTTAGGCTGTTACTTTTCACCAGAAGCACTCAGAAACGAGTTTCCAAGCCAGAAACATGTACTTTGCTGAAGTCTATAGTAGCAAGGCAGTTTCTTGTGGTTTTCATCACTAGTTGGTCAGAAAACAGCAACATGTCACTTTTAGTGTTTTCAGGGCCCGAAAAGCATTTTGACAGCATGTTGTCACTTAGGCTGTTACTTTTGTCCAGAAGCCCTCAGAAACAAGTTTCCAAGCCAGAAACATGTACTTTGGTGAAGTCTACAGTAGCAAGGCAGTTTCTTCTGGTTTTCATCACTAGTTGGTCAGAAAACAGCAACATGTCACTTTTAGTGTTTTCAGGGCCCGAAAAGCATTTTGACAGCATGTTGTCACTTAGGCTGTTACTTTTCACCAGAAGCACTCAGAAACGAGTTTCCAAGCCAGAAACATGTACTTTGCTGAAGTCTATAGTAGCAAGGCAGTTTCTTCTGGTTTTCATCACTAGTTGGTCAGAAAACAGCAACATGTCACTTTTAGTGTTTTCAGGGCCCGAAAAGCATTTTGACAGCATGTTGTCACTTAGGCTGTTACTTTTGTCCAGAAGCCCTCAGAAACAAGTTTCCAAGCCAGAAACATGTACTTTGGTGAAGTCTACAGTAGCAAGGCAGTTTCTTCTGGTTTTCATCACTAGTTGGTCAGAAAACAGCAACATGTCACTTTTAGTGTTTTCAGGGCCCGAAAAGCATTTTGACAGCATCTTGTCACTTAGGCTGTTACTTTTGTCCAGAAGCACTCAGAAACAAGTTTCCAAGCCAGAAACATGTACTTTGCTGAAGTCTATAGTAGCAAGGCAGTTTCTTCTGGTTTTCATCACTAGTTGCTCAGAAAACAGCAACATGTCACTTTTAGTGTTTTCAGGGCCCGAAAAGCATTTTGACAGCATGTTGTCACTTAGGCTGTTACTTTTCACCAGAAGCACTCAGAAACGAGTTTCCAAGCCAGAAACATGTACTTTGCTGAAGTCTATAGTACCAAGGCAGTTTCTTCTGGTTTTCATCACTAGTTGGTCAGAAAACAGCAACATGTCACTTTTAGTGTTTTCAGGGCCTGAAAAGCATTTTGACAGCATGTTGTCACTTAGACTGTTACTTTTCACCAGAAGCACTCAGAAACGAGTTTCCAAGCCAGAAACATGTACTTTGCTGAAGTCTACAGTAGCAAGGCAGTTTCTTCTGGTTTTCATCACTAGTTGGTCAGAAAACAGCAACATGTCACTTTTAGTGTTTTCAGGGCCCGAAAAGCATTTTGACAGCATGTTGTCACTTAGGCTGTTACTTTTGTCCAGAAGCACTCAGAAACAAGTTTCCAAGCCAGAAACATGTACTTTGCTGAAGTCTATAGTAGCAAGGCAGTTTCTTGTGGTTTTCATCACTAGTTGGTCAGAAAACAGCAACATGTCACTTTTAGTGTTTTCAGGGCCCGAAAAGCATTTTGACAGCATGTTGTCACTTAGGCTGTTACTTTTGTCCAGAAGCACTCAGAAACAAGTTTCCAAGCCAGAAACATGTACTTTGCTGAAGTCTATAGTAGCAAGGCAGTTTCTTCTGGTTTTCATCACTAGTTGGTCAGAAAACAGCAACATGTCACTTTTAGTGTTTTCAGGGCCCGAAAAGCATTTTGACAGCATGTTGTCACTTAGGCTGTTACTTTTCACCAGAAGCACTCAGAAACGAGTTTCCAAGCCAGAAACATGTACTTTGCTGAAGTCTATAGTAGCAAGGCAGTTTCTTGTGGTTTTCATCACTAGTTGGTCAGAAAACAGCAACATGTCACTTTTAGTGTTTTCAGGGCCCGAAAAGCATTTTGACAGCATGTTGTCACTTAGGCTGTTACTTTTGTCCAGAAGCCCTCAGAAACAAGTTTCCAAGCCAGAAACATGTACTTTGGTGAAGTCTACAGTAGCAAGGCAGTTTCTTCTGGTTTTCATCACTAGTTGGTCAGAAAACAGCAACATGTCACTTTTAGTGTTTTCAGGGCCCGAAAAGCATTTTGACAGCATGTTGTCACTTAGGCTGTTACTTTTCACCAGAAGCACTCAGAAACGAGTTTCCAAGCCAGAAACATGTACTTTGCTGAAGTCTATAGTAGCAAGGCAGTTTCTTCTGGTTTTCATCACTAGTTGGTCAGAAAACAGCAACATGTCACTTTTAGTGTTTTCAGGGCCCGAAAAGCATTTTGACAGCATGTTGTCACTTAGGCTGTTACTTTTGTCCAGAAGCCCTCAGAAACAAGTTTCCAAGCCAGAAACATGTACTTTGGTGAAGTCTACAGTAGCAAGGCAGTTTCTTCTGGTTTTCATCACTAGTTGGTCAGAAAACAGCAACATGTCACTTTTAGTGTTTTCAGGGCCCGAAAAGCATTTTGACAGCATCTTGTCACTTAGGCTGTTACTTTTGTCCAGAAGCACTCAGAAACAAGTTTCCAAGCCAGAAACATGTACTTTGCTGAAGTCTATAGTAGCAAGGCAGTTTCTTCTGGTTTTCATCACTAGTTGCTCAGAAAACAGCAACATGTCACTTTTAGTGTTTTCAGGGCCCGAAAAGCATTTTGACAGCATGTTGTCACTTAGGCTGTTACTTTTCACCAGAAGCACTCAGAAACGAGTTTCCAAGCCAGAAACATGTACTTTGCTGAAGTCTATAGTACCAAGGCAGTTTCTTCTGGTTTTCATCACTAGTTGGTCAGAAAACAGCAACATGTCACTTTTAGTGTTTTCAGGGCCTGAAAAGCATTTTGACAGCATGTTGTCACTTAGACTGTTACTTTTCACCAGAAGCACTCAGAAACGAGTTTCCAAGCCAGAAACATGTACTTTGCTGAAGTCTACAGTAGCAAGGCAGTTTCTTCTGGTTTTCATCACTAGTTGGTCAGAAAACAGCAACATGTCACTTTTAGTGTTTTCAGGGCCCGAAAAGCATTTTGACAGCATGTTGTCACTTAGGCTGTTACTTTTGTCCAGAAGCCCTCAGAAACAAGTTTCCAAGCCAGAAACATGTACTTTGGTGAAGTCTACAGTAGCAAGGCAGTTTCTTCTGGTTTTCATCACTAGTTGGTCAGAAAACAGCAACATGTCACTTTTAGTGTTTTCAGGGCCCGAAAAGCATTTTGACAGCATGTTGTCACTTAGGCTGTTACTTTTCACCAGAAGCACTCAGAAACGAGTTTCCAAGCCAGAAACATGTACTTTGCTGAAGTCTATAGTAGCAAGGCAGTTTCTTGTGGTTTTCATCACTAGTTGGTCAGAAAACAGCAACATGTCACTTTTAGTGTTTTCAGGGCCCGAAAAGCATTTTGACAGCATGTTGTCACTTAGGCTGTTACTTTTGTCCAGAAGCCCTCAGAAACAAGTTTCCAAGCCAGAAACATGTACTTTGGTGAAGTCTACAGTAGCAAGGCAGTTTCTTCTGGTTTTCATCACTAGTTGGTCAGAAAACAGCAACATGTCACTTTTAGTGTTTTCAGGGCCCGAAAAGCATTTTGACAGCATGTTGTCACTTAGGCTGTTACTTTTCACCAGAAGCACTCAGAAACGAGTTTCCAAGCCAGAAACATGTACTTTGCTGAAGTCTATAGTAGCAAGGCAGTTTCTTCTGGTTTTCATCACTAGTTGGTCAGAAAACAGCAACATGTCACTTTTAGTGTTTTCAGGGCCCGAAAAGCATTTTGACAGCATGTTGTCACTTAGGCTGTTACTTTTGTCCAGAAGCCCTCAGAAACAAGTTTCCAAGCCAGAAACATGTACTTTGGTGAAGTCTACAGTAGCAAGGCAGTTTCTTCTGGTTTTCATCACTAGTTGGTCAGAAAACAGCAACATGTCACTTTTAGTGTTTTCAGGGCCCGAAAAGCATTTTGACAGCATCTTGTCACTTAGGCTGTTACTTTTGTCCAGAAGCACTCAGAAACAAGTTTCCAAGCCAGAAACATGTACTTTGCTGAAGTCTATAGTAGCAAGGCAGTTTCTTCTGGTTTTCATCACTAGTTGCTCAGAAAACAGCAACATGTCACTTTTAGTGTTTTCAGGGCCCGAAAAGCATTTTGACAGCATGTTGTCACTTAGGCTGTTACTTTTGTCCAGAAGCCCTCAGAAACAAGTTTCCAAGCCAGAAACATGTACTTTGGTGAAGTCTACAGTAGCAAGGCAGTTTCTTCTGGTTTTCATCACTAGTTGGTCAGAAAACAGCAACATGTCACTTTTAGTGTTTTCAGGGCCCGAAAAGCATTTTGACAGCATCTTGTCACTTAGGCTGTTACTTTTGTCCAGAAGCACTCAGAAACAAGTTTCCAAGCCAGAAACATATACTTTGCTGAAGTCTATAGTAGCAAGGCAGTTTCTTCTGGTTTTCATCACTAGTTGCTCAGAAAACAGCAACATGTCACTTTTAGTGTTTTCAGGGCCCGAAAAGCATTTTGACAGCATGTTGTCACTTAGGCTGTTACTTTTCACCAGAAGCACTCAGAAACGAGTTTCCAAGCCAGAAACATGTACTTTGCTGAAGTCTATAGTAGCAAGGCAGTTTCTTCTGGTTTTCATCACTAGTTGGTCAGAAAACAGCAACATGTCACTTTTAGTGTTTTCAGGGCTCTAAAAGCATTTTGACAGCATGTTGTCACTTAGGCTGTTACTTTTGTCCAGAAGCACTCAGAAACAAGTTTCCAAGCCAGAAACATGTACTTTGCTGAAGTCTATAGTAGCAAGGCAGTTTCTTGTGGTTTTCATCACTAGTTGGTCAGAAAACAGCAACATGTCACTTTTAGTGTTTTCAGGGCCTGAAAAGCATTTTGACAGCATGTTGTCACTTAGGCTGTTACTTTTCACCAGAAGCACTCAGAAACGAGTTTCCAAGCCAGAAACATGTACTTTGCTGAAGTCTATAGTAGCAAGGCAGTTTCTTGTGGTTTTCATCACTAGTTGGTCAGAAAACAGCAACATGTCACTTTTAGTGTTTTCAGGGCCCGAAAAGCATTTTGACAGCATGTTGTCACTTAGGCTGTTACTTTTCACCAGAAGCACTCAGAAACGAGTTTCCAAGCCAGAAACATGTACTTTGCTGAAGTCTATAGTACCAAGGCAGTTTCTTCTGGTTTTCATCACTAGTTGGTCAGAAAACAGCAACATGTCACTTTTAGTGTTTTCAGGGCCTGAAAAGCATTTTGACAGCATGTTGTCACTTAGGCTGTTACTTTTGTCCAGAAGCACTCAGAAACAAGTTTCCAAGCCAGAAACATGTACTTTGCTGAAGTCTATAGTAGCAAGGCAGTTTCTTGTGGTTTTCATCACTAGTTGGTCAGAAAACAGCAACATGTCACTTTTAGTGTTTTCAGGGCTCTAAAACCATTTTGACAGCATGTTGTCACTTAGGCTGTTACTTTTCACCAGAAGCACTCAGAAACGAGTTTCCAAGCCAGAAACATGTACTTTGCTGAAGTCTACAGTAGCAAGGCAGTTTCTTCTGGTTTTCATCACTAGTTGGTCAGAAAACAGCAACATGTCACTTTTAGTGTTTTCAGGGCCCGAAAAGCATTTTGACAGCATGTTGTCACTTAGGCTGTTACTTTTGTCCAGAAGCACTCAGAAACAAGTTTCCAAGCCAGAAACATGTACTTTGCTGAAGTCTATAGTAGCAAGGCAGTTTCTTGTGGTTTTCATCACTAGTTGGTCAGAAAACAGCAACATGTCACTTTTAGTGTTTTCAGGGCTCTAAAACCATTTTGACAGCATGTTGTCACTTAGGCTGTTACTTTTCACCAGAAGCACTCAGAAACGAGTTTCCAAGCCAGAAACATGTACTTTGCTGAAGTCTACAGTAGCAAGGCAGTTTCTTCTGGTTTTCATCACTAGTTGGTCAGAAAACAGCAACATGTCACTTTTAGTGTTTTCAGGGCCCGAAAAGCATTTTGACAGCATGTTGTCACTTAGGCTGTTACTTTTGTCCAGAAGCACTCAGAAACAAGTTTCCAAGCCAGAAACATGTACTTTGCTGAAGTCTATAGTAGCAAGGCAGTTTCTTGTGGTTTTCATCACTAGTTGGTCAGAAAACAGCAACATGTCACTTTTAGTGTTTTCAGGGCCCGAAAAGCATTTTGACAGCATGTTGTCACTTAGGCTGTTACTTTTGTCCAGAAGCACTCAGAAACAAGTTTCCAAGCCAGAAACATGTACTTTGCTGAAGTCTATAGTAGCAAGGCAGTTTCTTCTGGTTTTCATCACTAGTTGGTCAGAAAACAGCAACATGTCACTTTTAGTGTTTTCAGGGCCCGAAAAGCATTTTGACAGCATGTTGTCACTTAGGCTGTTACTTTTCACCAGAAGCACTCAGAAACGAGTTTCCAAGCCAGAAACATGTACTTTGCTGAAGTCTATAGTAGCAAGGCAGTTTCTTGTGGTTTTCATCACTAGTTGGTCAGAAAACAGCAACATGTCACTTTTAGTGTTTTCAGGGCCCGAAAAGCATTTTGACAGCATGTTGTCACTTAGGCTGTTACTTTTGTCCAGAAGCCCTCAGAAACAAGTTTCCAAGCCAGAAACATGTACTTTGGTGAAGTCTACAGTAGCAAGGCAGTTTCTTCTGGTTTTCATCACTAGTTGGTCAGAAAACAGCAACATGTCACTTTTAGTGTTTTCAGGGCCCGAAAAGCATTTTGACAGCATGTTGTCACTTAGGCTGTTACTTTTCACCAGAAGCACTCAGAAACGAGTTTCCAAGCCAGAAACATGTACTTTGCTGAAGTCTATAGTAGCAAGGCAGTTTCTTCTGGTTTTCATCACTAGTTGGTCAGAAAACAGCAACATGTCACTTTTAGTGTTTTCAGGGCCCGAAAAGCATTTTGACAGCATGTTGTCACTTAGGCTGTTACTTTTGTCCAGAAGCCCTCAGAAACAAGTTTCCAAGCCAGAAACATGTACTTTGGTGAAGTCTACAGTAGCAAGGCAGTTTCTTCTGGTTTTCATCACTAGTTGGTCAGAAAACAGCAACATGTCACTTTTAGTGTTTTCAGGGCCCGAAAAGCATTTTGACAGCATCTTGTCACTTAGGCTGTTACTTTTGTCCAGAAGCACTCAGAAACAAGTTTCCAAGCCAGAAACATGTACTTTGCTGAAGTCTATAGTAGCAAGGCAGTTTCTTCTGGTTTTCATCACTAGTTGCTCAGAAAACAGCAACATGTCACTTTTAGTGTTTTCAGGGCCCGAAAAGCATTTTGACAGCATGTTGTCACTTAGGCTGTTACTTTTCACCAGAAGCACTCAGAAACGAGTTTCCAAGCCAGAAACATGTACTTTGCTGAAGTCTATAGTACCAAGGCAGTTTCTTCTGGTTTTCATCACTAGTTGGTCAGAAAACAGCAACATGTCACTTTTAGTGTTTTCAGGGCCTGAAAAGCATTTTGACAGCATGTTGTCACTTAGACTGTTACTTTTCACCAGAAGCACTCAGAAACGAGTTTCCAAGCCAGAAACATGTACTTTGCTGAAGTCTACAGTAGCAAGGCAGTTTCTTCTGGTTTTCATCACTAGTTGGTCAGAAAACAGCAACATGTCACTTTTAGTGTTTTCAGGGCCCGAAAAGCATTTTGACAGCATGTTGTCACTTAGGCTGTTACTTTTGTCCAGAAGCCCTCAGAAACAAGTTTCCAAGCCAGAAACATGTACTTTGGTGAAGTCTACAGTAGCAAGGCAGTTTCTTCTGGTTTTCATCACTAGTTGGTCAGAAAACAGCAACATGTCACTTTTAGTGTTTTCAGGGCCCGAAAAGCATTTTGACAGCATGTTGTCACTTAGGCTGTTACTTTTCACCAGAAGCACTCAGAAACGAGTTTCCAAGCCAGAAACATGTACTTTGCTGAAGTCTATAGTAGCAAGGCAGTTTCTTGTGGTTTTCATCACTAGTTGGTCAGAAAACAGCAACATGTCACTTTTAGTGTTTTCAGGGCCCGAAAAGCATTTTGACAGCATGTTGTCACTTAGGCTGTTACTTTTGTCCAGAAGCCCTCAGAAACAAGTTTCCAAGCCAGAAACATGTACTTTGGTGAAGTCTACAGTAGCAAGGCAGTTTCTTCTGGTTTTCATCACTAGTTGGTCAGAAAACAGCAACATGTCACTTTTAGTGTTTTCAGGGCCCGAAAAGCATTTTGACAGCATGTTGTCACTTAGGCTGTTACTTTTCACCAGAAGCACTCAGAAACGAGTTTCCAAGCCAGAAACATGTACTTTGCTGAAGTCTATAGTAGCAAGGCAGTTTCTTCTGGTTTTCATCACTAGTTGGTCAGAAAACAGCAACATGTCACTTTTAGTGTTTTCAGGGCCCGAAAAGCATTTTGACAGCATGTTGTCACTTAGGCTGTTACTTTTGTCCAGAAGCCCTCAGAAACAAGTTTCCAAGCCAGAAACATGTACTTTGGTGAAGTCTACAGTAGCAAGGCAGTTTCTTCTGGTTTTCATCACTAGTTGGTCAGAAAACAGCAACATGTCACTTTTAGTGTTTTCAGGGCCCGAAAAGCATTTTGACAGCATCTTGTCACTTAGGCTGTTACTTTTGTCCAGAAGCACTCAGAAACAAGTTTCCAAGCCAGAAACATGTACTTTGCTGAAGTCTATAGTAGCAAGGCAGTTTCTTCTGGTTTTCATCACTAGTTGGTCAGAAAACAGCAACATGTCACTTTTAGTGTTTTCAGGGCCCGAAAAGCATTTTGACAGCATGTTGTCACTTAGGCTGTTACTTTTGTCCAGAAGCCCTCAGAAACAAGTTTCCAAGCCAGAAACATGTACTTTGGTGAAGTCTACAGTAGCAAGGCAGTTTCTTCTGGTTTTCATCACTAGTTGGTCAGAAAACAGCAACATGTCACTTTTAGTGTTTTCAGGGCCCGAAAAGCATTTTGACAGCATCTTGTCACTTAGGCTGTTACTTTTGTCCAGAAGCACTCAGAAACAAGTTTCCAAGCCAGAAACATGTACTTTGCTGAAGTCTATAGTAGCAAGGCAGTTTCTTCTGGTTTTCATCACTAGTTGCTCAGAAAACAGCAACATGTCACTTTTAGTGTTTTCAGGGCCCGAAAAGCATTTTGACAGCATCTTGTCACTTAGGCTGTTACTTTTGTCCAGAAGCACTCAGAAACAAGTTTCCAAGCCAGAAACATGTACTTTGCTGAAGTCTATAGTAGCAAGGCAGTTTCTTCTGGTTTTCATCACTAGTTGCTCAGAAAACAGCAACATGTCACTTTTAGTGTTTTCAGGGCCCGAAAAGCATTTTGACAGCATGTTGTCACTTAGGCTGTTACTTTTCACCAGAAGCACTCAGAAACGAGTTTCCAAGCCAGAAACATGTACTTTGCTGAAGTCTATAGTAGCAAGGCAGTTTCTTCTGGTTTTCATCACTAGTTGGTCAGAAAACAGCAACATGTCACTTTTAGTGTTTTCAGGGCTCTAAAAGCATTTTGACAGCATGTTGTCACTTAGGCTGTTACTTTTGTCCAGAAGCACTCAGAAACAAGTTTCCAAGCCAGAAACATGTACTTTGCTGAAGTCTATAGTAGCAAGGCAGTTTCTTGTGGTTTTCATCACTAGTTGGTCAGAAAACAGCAACATGTCACTTTTAGTGTTTTCAGGGCCTGAAAAGCATTTTGACAGCATGTTGTCACTTAGGCTGTTACTTTTCACCAGAAGCACTCAGAAACGAGTTTCCAAGCCAGAAACATGTACTTTGCTGAAGTCTATAGTAGCAAGGCAGTTTCTTGTGGTTTTCATCACTAGTTGGTCAGAAAACAGCAACATGTCACTTTTAGTGTTTTCAGGGCCCGAAAAGCATTTTGACAGCATGTTGTCACTTAGGCTGTTACTTTTCACCAGAAGCACTCAGAAACGAGTTTCCAAGCCAGAAACATGTACTTTGCTGAAGTCTACAGTAGCAAGGCAGTTTCTTCTGGTTTTCATCACTAGTTGGTCAGAAAACAGCAACATGTCACTTTTAGTGTTTTCAGGGCCCGAAAAGCATTTTGACAGCATGTTGTCACTTAGGCTGTTACTTTTGTCCAGAAGCACTCAGAAACAAGTTTCCAAGCCAGAAACATGTACTTTGCTGAAGTCTATAGTAGCAAGGCAGTTTCTTGTGGTTTTCATCACTAGTTGGTCAGAAAACAGCAACATGTCACTTTTAGTGTTTTCAGGGCTCTAAAACCATTTTGACAGCATGTTGTCACTTAGGCTGTTACTTTTCACCAGAAGCACTCAGAAACGAGTTTCCAAGCCAGAAACATGTACTTTGCTGAAGTCTACAGTAGCAAGGCAGTTTCTTCTGGTTTTCATCACTAGTTGGTCAGAAAACAGCAACATGTCACTTTTAGTGTTTTCAGGGCCCGAAAAGCATTTTGACAGCATGTTGTCACTTAGGCTGTTACTTTTGTCCAGAAGCACTCAGAAACAAGTTTCCAAGCCAGAAACATGTACTTTGCTGAAGTCTATAGTAGCAAGGCAGTTTCTTGTGGTTTTCATCACTAGTTGGTCAGAAAACAGCAACATGTCACTTTTAGTGTTTTCAGGGCCCGAAAAGCATTTTGACAGCATGTTGTCACTTAGGCTGTTACTTTTGTCCAGAAGCACTCAGAAACAAGTTTCCAAGCCAGAAACATGTACTTTGCTGAAGTCTATAGTAGCAAGGCAGTTTCTTCTGGTTTTCATCACTAGTTGGTCAGAAAACAGCAACATGTCACTTTTAGTGTTTTCAGGGCCCGAAAAGCATTTTGACAGCATGTTGTCACTTAGGCTGTTACTTTTCACCAGAAGCACTCAGAAACGAGTTTCCAAGCCAGAAACATGTACTTTGCTGAAGTCTATAGTAGCAAGGCAGTTTCTTGTGGTTTTCATCACTAGTTGGTCAGAAAACAGCAACATGTCACTTTTAGTGTTTTCAGGGCCCGAAAAGCATTTTGACAGCATGTTGTCACTTAGGCTGTTACTTTTGTCCAGAAGCCCTCAGAAACAAGTTTCCAAGCCAGAAACATGTACTTTGGTGAAGTCTACAGTAGCAAGGCAGTTTCTTCTGGTTTTCATCACTAGTTGGTCAGAAAACAGCAACATGTCACTTTTAGTGTTTTCAGGGCCCGAAAAGCATTTTGACAGCATGTTGTCACTTAGGCTGTTACTTTTCACCAGAAGCACTCAGAAACGAGTTTCCAAGCCAGAAACATGTACTTTGCTGAAGTCTATAGTAGCAAGGCAGTTTCTTCTGGTTTTCATCACTAGTTGGTCAGAAAACAGCAACATGTCACTTTTAGTGTTTTCAGGGCCCGAAAAGCATTTTGACAGCATGTTGTCACTTAGGCTGTTACTTTTGTCCAGAAGCCCTCAGAAACAAGTTTCCAAGCCAGAAACATGTACTTTGGTGAAGTCTACAGTAGCAAGGCAGTTTCTTCTGGTTTTCATCACTAGTTGGTCAGAAAACAGCAACATGTCACTTTTAGTGTTTTCAGGGCCCGAAAAGCATTTTGACAGCATGTTGTCACTTAGGCTGTTACTTTTCACCAGAAGCACTCAGAAACGAGTTTCCAAGCCAGAAACATGTACTTTGCTGAAGTCTATAGTAGCAAGGCAGTTTCTTGTGGTTTTCATCACTAGTTGGTCAGAAAACAGCAACATGTCACTTTTAGTGTTTTCAGGGCCCGAAAAGCATTTTGACAGCATGTTGTCACTTAGGCTGTTACTTTTGTCCAGAAGCCCTCAGAAACAAGTTTCCAAGCCAGAAACATGTACTTTGGTGAAGTCTACAGTAGCAAGGCAGTTTCTTCTGGTTTTCATCACTAGTTGGTCAGAAAACAGCAACATGTCACTTTTAGTGTTTTCAGGGCCCGAAAAGCATTTTGACAGCATGTTGTCACTTAGGCTGTTACTTTTCACCAGAAGCACTCAGAAACGAGTTTCCAAGCCAGAAACATGTACTTTGCTGAAGTCTATAGTAGCAAGGCAGTTTCTTCTGGTTTTCATCACTAGTTGGTCAGAAAACAGCAACATGTCACTTTTAGTGTTTTCAGGGCCCGAAAAGCATTTTGACAGCATGTTGTCACTTAGGCTGTTACTTTTGTCCAGAAGCCCTCAGAAACAAGTTTCCAAGCCAGAAACATGTACTTTGGTGAAGTCTACAGTAGCAAGGCAGTTTCTTCTGGTTTTCATCACTAGTTGGTCAGAAAACAGCAACATGTCACTTTTAGTGTTTTCAGGGCCCGAAAAGCATTTTGACAGCATCTTGTCACTTAGGCTGTTACTTTTGTCCAGAAGCACTCAGAAACAAGTTTCCAAGCCAGAAACATGTACTTTGCTGAAGTCTATAGTAGCAAGGCAGTTTCTTCTGGTTTTCATCACTAGTTGGTCAGAAAACAGCAACATGTCACTTTTAGTGTTTTCAGGGCCCGAAAAGCATTTTGACAGCATGTTGTCACTTAGGCTGTTACTTTTCACCAGAAGCACTCAGAAACGAGTTTCCAAGCCAGAAACATGTACTTTGCTGAAGTCTATAGTAGCAAGGCAGTTTCTTGTGGTTTTCATCACTAGTTGGTCAGAAAACAGCAACATGTCACTTTTAGTGTTTTCAGGGCCCGAAAAGCATTTTGACAGCATGTTGTCACTTAGGCTGTTACTTTTGTCCAGAAGCCCTCAGAAACAAGTTTCCAAGCCAGAAACATGTACTTTGGTGAAGTCTACAGTAGCAAGGCAGTTTCTTCTGGTTTTCATCACTAGTTGGTCAGAAAACAGCAACATGTCACTTTTAGTGTTTTCAGGGCCCGAAAAGCATTTTGACAGCATGTTGTCACTTAGGCTGTTACTTTTCACCAGAAGCACTCAGAAACGAGTTTCCAAGCCAGAAACATGTACTTTGCTGAAGTCTATAGTAGCAAGGCAGTTTCTTCTGGTTTTCATCACTAGTTGGTCAGAAAACAGCAACATGTCACTTTTAGTGTTTTCAGGGCCCGAAAAGCATTTTGACAGCATGTTGTCACTTAGGCTGTTACTTTTGTCCAGAAGCCCTCAGAAACAAGTTTCCAAGCCAGAAACATGTACTTTGGTGAAGTCTACAGTAGCAAGGCAGTTTCTTCTGGTTTTCATCACTAGTTGGTCAGAAAACAGCAACATGTCACTTTTAGTGTTTTCAGGGCCCGAAAAGCATTTTGACAGCATCTTGTCACTTAGGCTGTTACTTTTGTCCAGAAGCACTCAGAAACAAGTTTCCAAGCCAGAAACATGTACTTTGCTGAAGTCTATAGTAGCAAGGCAGTTTCTTCTGGTTTTCATCACTAGTTGCTCAGAAAACAGCAACATGTCACTTTTAGTGTTTTCAGGGCCCGAAAAGCATTTTGACAGCATGTTGTCACTTAGGCTGTTACTTTTCACCAGAAGCACTCAGAAACGAGTTTCCAAGCCAGAAACATGTACTTTGCTGAAGTCTATAGTACCAAGGCAGTTTCTTCTGGTTTTCATCACTAGTTGGTCAGAAAACAGCAACATGTCACTTTTAGTGTTTTCAGGGCCTGAAAAGCATTTTGACAGCATGTTGTCACTTAGACTGTTACTTTTCACCAGAAGCACTCAGAAACGAGTTTCCAAGCCAGAAACATGTACTTTGCTGAAGTCTACAGTAGCAAGGCAGTTTCTTCTGGTTTTCATCACTAGTTGGTCAGAAAACAGCAACATGTCACTTTTAGTGTTTTCAGGGCCCGAAAAGCATTTTGACAGCATGTTGTCACTTAGGCTGTTACTTTTGTCCAGAAGCCCTCAGAAACAAGTTTCCAAGCCAGAAACATGTACTTTGGTGAAGTCTACAGTAGCAAGGCAGTTTCTTCTGGTTTTCATCACTAGTTGGTCAGAAAACAGCAACATGTCACTTTTAGTGTTTTCAGGGCCCGAAAAGCATTTTGACAGCATGTTGTCACTTAGGCTGTTACTTTTCACCAGAAGCACTCAGAAACGAGTTTCCAAGCCAGAAACATGTACTTTGCTGAAGTCTATAGTAGCAAGGCAGTTTCTTGTGGTTTTCATCACTAGTTGGTCAGAAAACAGCAACATGTCACTTTTAGTGTTTTCAGGGCCCGAAAAGCATTTTGACAGCATGTTGTCACTTAGGCTGTTACTTTTGTCCAGAAGCCCTCAGAAACAAGTTTCCAAGCCAGAAACATGTACTTTGGTGAAGTCTACAGTAGCAAGGCAGTTTCTTCTGGTTTTCATCACTAGTTGGTCAGAAAACAGCAACATGTCACTTTTAGTGTTTTCAGGGCCCGAAAAGCATTTTGACAGCATGTTGTCACTTAGGCTGTTACTTTTCACCAGAAGCACTCAGAAACGAGTTTCCAAGCCAGAAACATGTACTTTGCTGAAGTCTATAGTAGCAAGGCAGTTTCTTCTGGTTTTCATCACTAGTTGGTCAGAAAACAGCAACATGTCACTTTTAGTGTTTTCAGGGCCCGAAAAGCATTTTGACAGCATGTTGTCACTTAGGCTGTTACTTTTGTCCAGAAGCCCTCAGAAACAAGTTTCCAAGCCAGAAACATGTACTTTGGTGAAGTCTACAGTAGCAAGGCAGTTTCTTCTGGTTTTCATCACTAGTTGGTCAGAAAACAGCAACATGTCACTTTTAGTGTTTTCAGGGCCCGAAAAGCATTTTGACAGCATCTTGTCACTTAGGCTGTTACTTTTGTCCAGAAGCACTCAGAAACAAGTTTCCAAGCCAGAAACATGTACTTTGCTGAAGTCTATAGTAGCAAGGCAGTTTCTTCTGGTTTTCATCACTAGTTGCTCAGAAAACAGCAACATGTCACTTTTAGTGTTTTCAGGGCCCGAAAAGCATTTTGACAGCATGTTGTCACTTAGGCTGTTACTTTTCACCAGAAGCACTCAGAAACGAGTTTCCAAGCCAGAAACATGTACTTTGCTGAAGTCTATAGTACCAAGGCAGTTTCTTCTGGTTTTCATCACTAGTTGGTCAGAAAACAGCAACATGTCACTTTTAGTGTTTTCAGGGCCTGAAAAGCATTTTGACAGCATGTTGTCACTTAGACTGTTACTTTTCACCAGAAGCACTCAGAAACGAGTTTCCAAGCCAGAAACATGTACTTTGCTGAAGTCTACAGTAGCAAGGCAGTTTCTTCTGGTTTTCATCACTAGTTGGTCAGAAAACAGCAACATGTCACTTTTAGTGTTTTCAGGGCCCGAAAAGCATTTTGACAGCATGTTGTCACTTAGGCTGTTACTTTTGTCCAGAAGCCCTCAGAAACAAGTTTCCAAGCCAGAAACATGTACTTTGGTGAAGTCTACAGTAGCAAGGCAGTTTCTTCTGGTTTTCATCACTAGTTGGTCAGAAAACAGCAACATGTCACTTTTAGTGTTTTCAGGGCCCGAAAAGCATTTTGACAGCATGTTGTCACTTAGGCTGTTACTTTTCACCAGAAGCACTCAGAAACGAGTTTCCAAGCCAGAAACATGTACTTTGCTGAAGTCTATAGTAGCAAGGCAGTTTCTTGTGGTTTTCATCACTAGTTGGTCAGAAAACAGCAACATGTCACTTTTAGTGTTTTCAGGGCCCGAAAAGCATTTTGACAGCATGTTGTCACTTAGGCTGTTACTTTTGTCCAGAAGCCCTCAGAAACAAGTTTCCAAGCCAGAAACATGTACTTTGGTGAAGTCTACAGTAGCAAGGCAGTTTCTTCTGGTTTTCATCACTAGTTGGTCAGAAAACAGCAACATGTCACTTTTAGTGTTTTCAGGGCCCGAAAAGCATTTTGACAGCATGTTGTCACTTAGGCTGTTACTTTTCACCAGAAGCACTCAGAAACGAGTTTCCAAGCCAGAAACATGTACTTTGCTGAAGTCTATAGTAGCAAGGCAGTTTCTTCTGGTTTTCATCACTAGTTGGTCAGAAAACAGCAACATGTCACTTTTAGTGTTTTCAGGGCCCGAAAAGCATTTTGACAGCATGTTGTCACTTAGGCTGTTACTTTTGTCCAGAAGCCCTCAGAAACAAGTTTCCAAGCCAGAAACATGTACTTTGGTGAAGTCTACAGTAGCAAGGCAGTTTCTTCTGGTTTTCATCACTAGTTGGTCAGAAAACAGCAACATGTCACTTTTAGTGTTTTCAGGGCCCGAAAAGCATTTTGACAGCATCTTGTCACTTAGGCTGTTACTTTTGTCCAGAAGCACTCAGAAACAAGTTTCCAAGCCAGAAACATGTACTTTGCTGAAGTCTATAGTAGCAAGGCAGTTTCTTCTGGTTTTCATCACTAGTTGCTCAGAAAACAGCAACATGTCACTTTTAGTGTTTTCAGGGCCCGAAAAGCATTTTGACAGCATGTTGTCACTTAGGCTGTTACTTTTGTCCAGAAGCCCTCAGAAACAAGTTTCCAAGCCAGAAACATGTACTTTGGTGAAGTCTACAGTAGCAAGGCAGTTTCTTCTGGTTTTCATCACTAGTTGGTCAGAAAACAGCAACATGTCACTTTTAGTGTTTTCAGGGCCCGAAAAGCATTTTGACAGCATCTTGTCACTTAGGCTGTTACTTTTGTCCAGAAGCACTCAGAAACAAGTTTCCAAGCCAGAAACATGTACTTTGCTGAAGTCTATAGTAGCAAGGCAGTTTCTTCTGGTTTTCATCACTAGTTGCTCAGAAAACAGCAACATGTCACTTTTAGTGTTTTCAGGGCCCGAAAAGCATTTTGACAGCATGTTGTCACTTAGGCTGTTACTTTTCACCAGAAGCACTCAGAAACGAGTTTCCAAGCCAGAAACATGTACTTTGCTGAAGTCTATAGTAGCAAGGCAGTTTCTTCTGGTTTTCATCACTAGTTGGTCAGAAAACAGCAACATGTCACTTTTAGTGTTTTCAGGGCTCTAAAAGCATTTTGACAGCATGTTGTCACTTAGGCTGTTACTTTTGTCCAGAAGCACTCAGAAACAAGTTTCCAAGCCAGAAACATGTACTTTGCTGAAGTCTATAGTAGCAAGGCAGTTTCTTGTGGTTTTCATCACTAGTTGGTCAGAAAACAGCAACATGTCACTTTTAGTGTTTTCAGGGCCTGAAAAGCATTTTGACAGCATGTTGTCACTTAGGCTGTTACTTTTCACCAGAAGCACTCAGAAACGAGTTTCCAAGCCAGAAACATGTACTTTGCTGAAGTCTATAGTAGCAAGGCAGTTTCTTGTGGTTTTCATCACTAGTTGGTCAGAAAACAGCAACATGTCACTTTTAGTGTTTTCAGGGCCCGAAAAGCATTTTGACAGCATGTTGTCACTTAGGCTGTTACTTTTCACCAGAAGCACTCAGAAACGAGTTTCCAAGCCAGAAACATGTACTTTGCTGAAGTCTATAGTACCAAGGCAGTTTCTTCTGGTTTTCATCACTAGTTGGTCAGAAAACAGCAACATGTCACTTTTAGTGTTTTCAGGGCCTGAAAAGCATTTTGACAGCATGTTGTCACTTAGGCTGTTACTTTTGTCCAGAAGCACTCAGAAACAAGTTTCCAAGCCAGAAACATGTACTTTGCTGAAGTCTATAGTAGCAAGGCAGTTTCTTGTGGTTTTCATCACTAGTTGGTCAGAAAACAGCAACATGTCACTTTTAGTGTTTTCAGGGCTCTAAAACCATTTTGACAGCATGTTGTCACTTAGGCTGTTACTTTTCACCAGAAGCACTCAGAAACGAGTTTCCAAGCCAGAAACATGTACTTTGCTGAAGTCTACAGTAGCAAGGCAGTTTCTTCTGGTTTTCATCACTAGTTGGTCAGAAAACAGCAACATGTCACTTTTAGTGTTTTCAGGGCCCGAAAAGCATTTTGACAGCATGTTGTCACTTAGGCTGTTACTTTTGTCCAGAAGCACTCAGAAACAAGTTTCCAAGCCAGAAACATGTACTTTGCTGAAGTCTATAGTAGCAAGGCAGTTTCTTGTGGTTTTCATCACTAGTTGGTCAGAAAACAGCAACATGTCACTTTTAGTGTTTTCAGGGCTCTAAAACCATTTTGACAGCATGTTGTCACTTAGGCTGTTACTTTTCACCAGAAGCACTCAGAAACGAGTTTCCAAGCCAGAAACATGTACTTTGCTGAAGTCTACAGTAGCAAGGCAGTTTCTTCTGGTTTTCATCACTAGTTGGTCAGAAAACAGCAACATGTCACTTTTAGTGTTTTCAGGGCCCGAAAAGCATTTTGACAGCATGTTGTCACTTAGGCTGTTACTTTTGTCCAGAAGCACTCAGAAACAAGTTTCCAAGCCAGAAACATGTACTTTGCTGAAGTCTATAGTAGCAAGGCAGTTTCTTGTGGTTTTCATCACTAGTTGGTCAGAAAACAGCAACATGTCACTTTTAGTGTTTTCAGGGCCCGAAAAGCATTTTGACAGCATGTTGTCACTTAGGCTGTTACTTTTGTCCAGAAGCACTCAGAAACAAGTTTCCAAGCCAGAAACATGTACTTTGCTGAAGTCTATAGTAGCAAGGCAGTTTCTTCTGGTTTTCATCACTAGTTGGTCAGAAAACAGCAACATGTCACTTTTAGTGTTTTCAGGGCCCGAAAAGCATTTTGACAGCATGTTGTCACTTAGGCTGTTACTTTTCACCAGAAGCACTCAGAAACGAGTTTCCAAGCCAGAAACATGTACTTTGCTGAAGTCTATAGTAGCAAGGCAGTTTCTTGTGGTTTTCATCACTAGTTGGTCAGAAAACAGCAACATGTCACTTTTAGTGTTTTCAGGGCCCGAAAAGCATTTTGACAGCATGTTGTCACTTAGGCTGTTACTTTTGTCCAGAAGCCCTCAGAAACAAGTTTCCAAGCCAGAAACATGTACTTTGGTGAAGTCTACAGTAGCAAGGCAGTTTCTTCTGGTTTTCATCACTAGTTGGTCAGAAAACAGCAACATGTCACTTTTAGTGTTTTCAGGGCCCGAAAAGCATTTTGACAGCATGTTGTCACTTAGGCTGTTACTTTTCACCAGAAGCACTCAGAAACGAGTTTCCAAGCCAGAAACATGTACTTTGCTGAAGTCTATAGTAGCAAGGCAGTTTCTTCTGGTTTTCATCACTAGTTGGTCAGAAAACAGCAACATGTCACTTTTAGTGTTTTCAGGGCCCGAAAAGCATTTTGACAGCATGTTGTCACTTAGGCTGTTACTTTTGTCCAGAAGCCCTCAGAAACAAGTTTCCAAGCCAGAAACATGTACTTTGGTGAAGTCTACAGTAGCAAGGCAGTTTCTTCTGGTTTTCATCACTAGTTGGTCAGAAAACAGCAACATGTCACTTTTAGTGTTTTCAGGGCCCGAAAAGCATTTTGACAGCATCTTGTCACTTAGGCTGTTACTTTTGTCCAGAAGCACTCAGAAACAAGTTTCCAAGCCAGAAACATGTACTTTGCTGAAGTCTATAGTAGCAAGGCAGTTTCTTCTGGTTTTCATCACTAGTTGCTCAGAAAACAGCAACATGTCACTTTTAGTGTTTTCAGGGCCCGAAAAGCATTTTGACAGCATGTTGTCACTTAGGCTGTTACTTTTCACCAGAAGCACTCAGAAACGAGTTTCCAAGCCAGAAACATGTACTTTGCTGAAGTCTATAGTACCAAGGCAGTTTCTTCTGGTTTTCATCACTAGTTGGTCAGAAAACAGCAACATGTCACTTTTAGTGTTTTCAGGGCCTGAAAAGCATTTTGACAGCATGTTGTCACTTAGACTGTTACTTTTCACCAGAAGCACTCAGAAACGAGTTTCCAAGCCAGAAACATGTACTTTGCTGAAGTCTACAGTAGCAAGGCAGTTTCTTCTGGTTTTCATCACTAGTTGGTCAGAAAACAGCAACATGTCACTTTTAGTGTTTTCAGGGCCCGAAAAGCATTTTGACAGCATGTTGTCACTTAGGCTGTTACTTTTGTCCAGAAGCCCTCAGAAACAAGTTTCCAAGCCAGAAACATGTACTTTGGTGAAGTCTACAGTAGCAAGGCAGTTTCTTCTGGTTTTCATCACTAGTTGGTCAGAAAACAGCAACATGTCACTTTTAGTGTTTTCAGGGCCCGAAAAGCATTTTGACAGCATGTTGTCACTTAGGCTGTTACTTTTCACCAGAAGCACTCAGAAACGAGTTTCCAAGCCAGAAACATGTACTTTGCTGAAGTCTATAGTAGCAAGGCAGTTTCTTCTGGTTTTCATCACTAGTTGGTCAGAAAACAGCAACATGTCACTTTTAGTGTTTTCAGGGCCCGAAAAGCATTTTGACAGCATGTTGTCACTTAGGCTGTTACTTTTGTCCAGAAGCCCTCAGAAACAAGTTTCCAAGCCAGAAACATGTACTTTGGTGAAGTCTACAGTAGCAAGGCAGTTTCTTCTGGTTTTCATCACTAGTTGGTCAGAAAACAGCAACATGTCACTTTTAGTGTTTTCAGGGCCCGAAAAGCATTTTGACAGCATCTTGTCACTTAGGCTGTTACTTTTGTCCAGAAGCACTCAGAAACAAGTTTCCAAGCCAGAAACATGTACTTTGCTGAAGTCTATAGTAGCAAGGCAGTTTCTTCTGGTTTTCATCACTAGTTGGTCAGAAAACAGCAACATGTCACTTTTAGTGTTTTCAGGGCCCGAAAAGCATTTTGACAGCATGTTGTCACTTAGGCTGTTACTTTTCACCAGAAGCACTCAGAAACGAGTTTCCAAGCCAGAAACATGTACTTTGCTGAAGTCTATAGTAGCAAGGCAGTTTCTTGTGGTTTTCATCACTAGTTGGTCAGAAAACAGCAACATGTCACTTTTAGTGTTTTCAGGGCCCGAAAAGCATTTTGACAGCATGTTGTCACTTAGGCTGTTACTTTTGTCCAGAAGCCCTCAGAAACAAGTTTCCAAGCCAGAAACATGTACTTTGGTGAAGTCTACAGTAGCAAGGCAGTTTCTTCTGGTTTTCATCACTAGTTGGTCAGAAAACAGCAACATGTCACTTTTAGTGTTTTCAGGGCCCGAAAAGCATTTTGACAGCATGTTGTCACTTAGGCTGTTACTTTTCACCAGAAGCACTCAGAAACGAGTTTCCAAGCCAGAAACATGTACTTTGCTGAAGTCTATAGTAGCAAGGCAGTTTCTTCTGGTTTTCATCACTAGTTGGTCAGAAAACAGCAACATGTCACTTTTAGTGTTTTCAGGGCCCGAAAAGCATTTTGACAGCATGTTGTCACTTAGGCTGTTACTTTTGTCCAGAAGCCCTCAGAAACAAGTTTCCAAGCCAGAAACATGTACTTTGGTGAAGTCTACAGTAGCAAGGCAGTTTCTTCTGGTTTTCATCACTAGTTGGTCAGAAAACAGCAACATGTCACTTTTAGTGTTTTCAGGGCCCGAAAAGCATTTTGACAGCATCTTGTCACTTAGGCTGTTACTTTTGTCCAGAAGCACTCAGAAACAAGTTTCCAAGCCAGAAACATGTACTTTGCTGAAGTCTATAGTAGCAAGGCAGTTTCTTCTGGTTTCATCACTAGTTGCTCAGAAAACAGCAACATGTCACTTTTAGTGTTTTCAGGGCCCGAAAAGCATTTTGACAGCATGTTGTCACTTAGGCTGTTACTTTTCACCAGAAGCACTCAGAAACGAGTTTCCAAGCCAGAAACATGTACTTTGCTGAAGTCTATAGTACCAAGGCAGTTTCTTCTGGTTTTCATCACTAGTTGGTCAGAAAACAGCAACATGTCACTTTTAGTGTTTTCAGGGCCTGAAAAGCATTTTGACAGCATGTTGTCACTTAGACTGTTACTTTTCACCAGAAGCACTCAGAAACGAGTTTCCAAGCCAGAAACATGTACTTTGCTGAAGTCTACAGTAGCAAGGCAGTTTCTTCTGGTTTTCATCACTAGTTGGTCAGAAAACAGCAACATGTCACTTTTAGTGTTTTCAGGGCCCGAAAAGCATTTTGACAGCATGTTGTCACTTAGGCTGTTACTTTTGTCCAGAAGCCCTCAGAAACAAGTTTCCAAGCCAGAAACATGTACTTTGGTGAAGTCTACAGTAGCAAGGCAGTTTCTTCTGGTTTTCATCACTAGTTGGTCAGAAAACAGCAACATGTCACTTTTAGTGTTTTCAGGGCCCGAAAAGCATTTTGACAGCATGTTGTCACTTAGGCTGTTACTTTTCACCAGAAGCACTCAGAAACGAGTTTCCAAGCCAGAAACATGTACTTTGCTGAAGTCTATAGTAGCAAGGCAGTTTCTTGTGGTTTTCATCACTAGTTGGTCAGAAAACAGCAACATGTCACTTTTAGTGTTTTCAGGGCCCGAAAAGCATTTTGACAGCATGTTGTCACTTAGGCTGTTACTTTTGTCCAGAAGCCCTCAGAAACAAGTTTCCAAGCCAGAAACATGTACTTTGGTGAAGTCTACAGTAGCAAGGCAGTTTCTTCTGGTTTTCATCACTAGTTGGTCAGAAAACAGCAACATGTCACTTTTAGTGTTTTCAGGGCCCGAAAAGCATTTTGACAGCATGTTGTCACTTAGGCTGTTACTTTTCACCAGAAGCACTCAGAAACGAGTTTCCAAGCCAGAAACATGTACTTTGCTGAAGTCTATAGTAGCAAGGCAGTTTCTTCTGGTTTTCATCACTAGTTGGTCAGAAAACAGCAACATGTCACTTTTAGTGTTTTCAGGGCCCGAAAAGCATTTTGACAGCATGTTGTCACTTAGGCTGTTACTTTTGTCCAGAAGCCCTCAGAAACAAGTTTCCAAGCCAGAAACATGTACTTTGGTGAAGTCTACAGTAGCAAGGCAGTTTCTTCTGGTTTTCATCACTAGTTGGTCAGAAAACAGCAACATGTCACTTTTAGTGTTTTCAGGGCCCGAAAAGCATTTTGACAGCATCTTGTCACTTAGGCTGTTACTTTTGTCCAGAAGCACTCAGAAACAAGTTTCCAAGCCAGAAACATGTACTTTGCTGAAGTCTATAGTAGCAAGGCAGTTTCTTCTGGTTTTCATCACTAGTTGCTCAGAAAACAGCAACATGTCACTTTTAGTGTTTTCAGGGCCCGAAAAGCATTTTGACAGCATGTTGTCACTTAGGCTGTTACTTTTGTCCAGAAGCCCTCAGAAACAAGTTTCCAAGCCAGAAACATGTACTTTGGTGAAGTCTACAGTAGCAAGGCAGTTTCTTCTGGTTTTCATCACTAGTTGGTCAGAAAACAGCAACATGTCACTTTTAGTGTTTTCAGGGCCCGAAAAGCATTTTGACAGCATCTTGTCACTTAGGCTGTTACTTTTGTCCAGAAGCACTCAGAAACAAGTTTCCAAGCCAGAAACATGTACTTTGCTGAAGTCTATAGTAGCAAGGCAGTTTCTTCTGGTTTTCATCACTAGTTGCTCAGAAAACAGCAACATGTCACTTTTAGTGTTTTCAGGGCCCGAAAAGCATTTTGACAGCATGTTGTCACTTAGGCTGTTACTTTTCACCAGAAGCACTCAGAAACGAGTTTCCAAGCCAGAAACATGTACTTTGCTGAAGTCTATAGTAGCAAGGCAGTTTCTTCTGGTTTTCATCACTAGTTGGTCAGAAAACAGCAACATGTCACTTTTAGTGTTTTCAGGGCTCTAAAAGCATTTTGACAGCATGTTGTCACTTAGGCTGTTACTTTTGTCCAGAAGCACTCAGAAACAAGTTTCCAAGCCAGAACATGTACTTTGCTGAAGTCTATAGTAGCAAGGCAGTTTCTTGTGGTTTTCATCACTAGTTGGTCAGAAAACAGCAACATGTCACTTTTAGTGTTTTCAGGGCCTGAAAGCATTTTGACAGCATGTTGTCACTTAGGCTGTTACTTTTCACCAGAAGCACTCAGAAACGAGTTTCCAAGCCAGAAACATGTACTTTGCTGAAGTCTATAGTAGCAAGGCAGTTTCTTGTGGTTTTCATCACTAGTTGGTCAGAAAACAGCAACATGTCACTTTTAGTGTTTTCAGGGCCCGAAAAGCATTTTGACAGCATGTTGTCACTTAGGCTGTTACTTTTCACCAGAAGCACTCAGAAACGAGTTTCCAAGCCAGAAACCATGTACCTTTGCTGAAGTCTATAGTACCAAGGCAGTTTCTTCTGGTTTCATCACTAGTTGGTCAGAAAACAGCAACATGTCACTTTTAGTGTTTTCAGGGCCTGAAAAGCATTTTGACAGCATGTTGTCACTTAGGCTGTTACTTTTGTCCAGAAGCACTCAGAAACAAGTTTCCAAGCCAGAAACATGTACTTTGCTGAAGTCTATAGTAGCAAGGCAGTTTCTTGTGGTTTTCATCACTAGTTGGTCAGAAAACAGCAACATGTCACTTTTAGTGTTTTCAGGGCTCTAAAACCATTTTGACAGCATGTTGTCACTTAGGCTGTTACTTTGTCACCAGAAGCACTCAGAAACGAGTTTCCAAGCCAGAAACATGTACTTTGCTGAAGTCTACAGTAGCAAGGCAGTTTCTTCTGGTTTTCATCACTAGTTGGTCAGAAAACAGCAACATGTCACTTTTAGTGTTTTCAGGGCCCGAAAAGCATTTTGACAGCATGTTGTCACTTAGGCTGTTACTTTTGTCCAGAAGCACTCAGAAACAAGTTTCCAAGCCAGAAACATGTACTTTGCTGAAGTCTATAGTAGCAAGGCAGTTTCTTGTGGTTTTCATCACTAGTTGGTCAGAAAACAGCAACATGTCACTTTTAGTGTTTTCAGGGCTCTAAAACCATTTTGACAGCATGTTGTCACTTAGGCTGTTACTTTTCACCAGAAGCACTCAGAAACGAGTTTCCAAGCCAGAAACATGTACTTTGCTGAAGTCTACAGTAGCAAGGCAGTTTCTTCTGGTTTTCATCACTAGTTGGTCAGAAAACAGCAACATGTCACTTTTAGTGTTTTCAGGGCCCGAAAAGCATTTTGACAGCATGTTGTCACTTACAGCTGTTACTTTTGTCCAGAAGCACTCAGAAACAAGTTTCCAAGCCAGAAACATGTACTTTGCTGAAGTCTATAGTAGCAAGGCAGTTTCTTGTGGTTTTCATCACTAGTTGGTCAGGAAAACAGCAACATGTCACTTTTAGTGTTTTCAGGGCCCGAAAAGCATTTTGACAGCATGTTGTCACTTAGGCTGTTACTTTTGTCCAGAAGCACTCAGAAACAAGTTTCCAAGCCAGAAACATGTACTTTGCTGAAGTCTATAGTAGCAAGGCAGTTTCTTCTGGTTTTCATCACTAGTTGGTCAGAAAACAGCAACATGTCACTTTTAGTGTTTTCAGGGCCCGAAAAGCATTTTGACAGCATGTTGTCACTTAGGCTGTTACTTTTCACCAGAAGCACTCAGAAACGAGTTTCCAAGCCAGAAACATGTACTT